>NW_026782042.1:680000-967082 GCF_031769215.1 Ylistrum balloti
ATAAGAAAGCATTACAGGGTTTTCCATAAGAGCCGGTCGCCAGCCAATTTGACCAGCTACTTTGATAATTTGGCCGCCTACACCAATCCAGTTCCGTAATAATGTTCCGTACACGACTACACGTACACGGCAGGCTGGCCTCCTACTTTCACTACACAGCCTGCTGCTAACAAAATTATGGAAAACCCTGCATTAAGTAAGTTTGATTTATCCATAAACTTATATTTTATTGATACTAACAGTGACTTTTGAGATTTGATCTTTTGACCCAAGTAATCAATGATATGTTTGACAAGGGCTAGGTGAATGTGTCTGAAAATTAGGTCAATAGGTTGGAGAAGTGTGTCTGAAATAAAGTTGGTACAATTATAGACAACCAATAAGAGAAGTCTGATGCCTGCAGGTGTAGTCTAACTTTAAAATAGGTGAAAATTTGAAGCCAAGAATACTTGGAGATATGATATATAATGTAGATAGGACATGCTATACAAAGTAGACATAAAACTGTTTAGCCTTGTTACTTACATTACATGACTTTCTCCTTCAAATATTCCTTCAGCAAATATCAATACTGCTTTAATGGCCGTGTCTGTTAAACAGAAAAACATGCATTAGATAGAAAACACACAAAAAACATACCAACACAATATAATTTCTTATTTTTGTGTATCCTATCTTAACACAGTACTATAAGAACAAGTATAACATCAACATACTTACCATTTGTTGTCCCTATGAATAATTCCACATGAGGCTGAAAGACAGATAGAAAAAAATGATATATTTAGTAGTCACTTTTTACACTTCTACCTCCCAGAAACGATGTATTATCAAAAGTTTTAAAGTAATTTTCTAAACTGCTTCATTTTTGAAAGTCTTTTTCTACTCATCACCTTGTAAATAATCAAGCTAATAGCAAATTAATACCCTATAGAAATGAGAATTGTTTTAGTTTTACAGAGGGACACATGATTTACTTACTGGTTTTCCCTCTTCTCCTGTGTTTACCCTCAGTGTTGTTTGTAGTTGAGTGGCAGCCTATCAAAGTAAAAAGATCATTCTTAAATTTTGAATTCACACAGTATATATAAATCATAGGTTATATAGCTTAAATAATAAATTGCACAGAAATCAAAATATCACACTATAACAGAAAATGTTCATACATCACAGGTATTGCCAGGTATATCAAATTTACAAAAGACAAGGAACAAAATTACAAGAACTGAGATGTATACTCCCATCACAGGTATTGCCAGGTATATCAAATTTACAAAAGACAAGGAATAAAATTACAAGAACTGAGATGTATACTCCCATCACAGGTATTGCCAGGTATATCAAATTTACAAAAAACAAGGAATGAAATTACAAGAACTGAGATGTATACTCCCATCACAGGTATTGCCAGGTATATCAAATTTACAAAAGACAAGGAACAAAATTACAAGAACTGAGATGTATACTTACAGGAATAACTCCCATCACAGGTATTGCCAGGTATGTCAAATTTACAAAAAACAAGGAATGAAATTACAAGAACTGAGATGTGTACTTACAGGAATAACTCCCATCTTTTGGGCATCATATTCTCCAGGAGGAAAAGGTCTTTCAGCTGAGAACCTGGCTGCAACACTTCCAACACCTCTATCCCCTCCCAAACCTCCCCCACCTCCAGGGCCACCTTCTCCAAGACCTCCTTGTCCTCCATGGCCATCTGCATCAACCCCATCTGGTCCTCCAACACCTCCAGCACCACCTGTGCCACCCCCCGCTCCACCCATGCCACCCCCAGCTCCGCCTTTGCCGCCCCCTGCTCCACCCATGCCACCTCCAGCTCCTGCTCCAGCTGCACCCATTCCACCAGGTCCTGATCCTCCCATGCCACCACCTCCTCCTCCCATCCCTCCACCACTACTGCTGCTGTAGCCTCGAGATGCAGCATTTGACGCCAAAGCAGTTGCTGCCACAGCTCCAGCTTTTGTGTTCTCATCATAGTTCTTCAGCTCCATCATCAGGTTCTATCAATACAAAGCAAATCCACTGTCTATACACAAAATTGTTTTGATAAAGAACTGCCCATCAAAATCGTTGCCTTTTTAAAACACAGTCTATAAAGAAGTTTATGAAGACTACTATACACTTTTTAACCTACTTCCTGATTCACAAAGCATATACCTGAATTGCCAGTCTAACATGTTTTTCCTACAATAGGTCATCCCTGGCAATAAAGTAATCCACATCTTTTGCAGTCTTGTAAGAAATGTAAACAAAAACAATATTGTTGCCCTGTTATATGACTATCCCCCCTTACTCTACGCCACAAGTTATATGTTAAACAGGCCCCTGTGCTTATTGCAAAACACTACCACAAAATATATACCAAGACAATGTATGTGTCAAGATGCCCTGATATGGGGGAAGAGCTCGGATGTTTACCTGTTTACGTAGACTAAGGTCACGAATTGTTTCCTGTTCCATGTTAGCATCCATCAGGTTACCTCTCATCTCTATTGGGGCTGGGTTGTATCCCTTTACTGAAATTACACAAAATGTCATAATATATTCAAAGATCACTATAAAATCTGAGGTATGTCTACTATGATCCAAAGAAACTTGTGACGTCTCCCCATTTCATAATTTCCTATATTTTACTCTCAAAATATCTCTACAACTTGATTTGATAAAAGAATTGGATCATTTACTGTTAAAAAGTGTTTATAAGTATCAAAATACATATCGAAGTTGGAAGTGATCAAATCTGTTCTTAATGATAATCACGCAAATGGATTGTTGCAAAGAAAATCTTCTGACCCTGTATTCTGAGGGCATGATACAATAGTCCCTCACACACTCAACATGGTTAGCTTCAATACATTATTGGAGAGATTTCATGCAGGATATTTGGCTTCAAAACAAAATATGTACTAGCATGAAATTTTTCACTTCTTTCAAATTAGATTTTTGAGGTGACTTGCAGATACAATCATTATAACACACAAATCAAACTTTAATAAAAGGCTCATGCCTGATGTAATAATAGTATATTAAGAGAAGTTAACATCCTAATAATGATGGGTTATACCTTCTCCTTCAGCAGATACACATATCAGCTGTTGTGAGCCATCAAGACGGTAGTCACCCTGTAACCAATAACATTATATTGTACAATGTACGGTCAAAATAGTTATATACAAGGGTCATTGGAGACAGTTAATGCTCCCCGAAAGGTACAAAATTAAAGAATGAAAAATAACAAGGGGCAACAATTCCTAAATAATACAAAGAGAGTTATGTTTCTTGTACACTGCACTTCTCCTCATCAAGATCTATCTACCTATGAAGTTCATGTTGATACATCTTATAAATTTTGTGTTATGCTCCAGACAATATCTAAATATGAAAAATAGCAAAGGGCAATAACTCCTTTATTATGCTAAAGATAGTTATGGTTTTTGTGCTACTACATGCTCTGCCTTCAGGGAGCATAATAAAATACATATTATTGATTATATAAACTTCAAATTTTATTCAAAAACTCAACCTTGTATATGAAAGTGTCAATATTATTCAACACCATGATTAATTTCTGTGAAATCTTTTATATTTATTATGTTTGGGAAATTTATATTCATTATGTTTGTGGATACTCTTTATTTATATGTCCTCAAAAAGTTTAAATAAGTTTTAGTAGATTTATTGAGCTATATTAATCCACAAAATCAAGTGTCCATGAAATGTTTTGAAAAACCATAAAAATTGAGCCATCATTTTACAGTATTACATCAATGTATAACAAGTTCATACACAATAGTATTACATCAATGTATAACAAGTTCATACACAATAGTATTACATCAATGTATAACAAGTTCATACACAATAGTATTACATCAATGTATAACAAGTTCATACACAATAGTATTACATCAATGTATAACAAGTTCATACACAATAGTATTACATCAATGTATAACAAGTTCATACACAATATCAATATCAACAAAATATCAGTGATAAAATAAATAATCACCTGTACGATGCCTGCAACTGGGTGATTGAATGTGTCTTTGTAGATTACCTCCCCTGTCCTGTCACTCCGTACATCAATCTTAAATAGATGAAAAATCAGGATAACAATTCAGATCCACTTCCTAATGAAACAACAACCTACAGTGATAATATAAAGTATAATATTCTGTATTGCTATTAAATAAAAAGAGTAAGCCAAAGTGACATTAAACATGTTACAGTGATTCTAATAAACACACATAGATATGTAATAGATTACCTTGCCATTGCTCCAACCTGTAATCAATTCAGACACCCCATCAGAGTCAAGATCAAAACTGTGGATAGCAAGGGCCTGGTTCTTAGACTGAAAATAATTCAAACGTATCTATATATGAAAGCCATTGATCTGACAGTCCAATACATACATCCCTGAATATAACCTACTCTTATCAGTTCTATATATAAGTAACAACCACTTAAAAGAAAGACTCCTCTCTAACATGACACCTGTCTACAGTAGTATCTGTCTAAATGTAAACTGTCTACAGTGATCTCTGTCTAAATGTAACCTATCTACAGTAGTATCTGTCTAAATGTAACCTGTCTACAGTAGTATCTGTCTAAATGTAAACTGTCTACAGTGATCTCTGTCTAAATGTAAACTGTCTACAGTGATCTCTGTCTAAATGTAAACTGTCTACAGTGATCTCTGTCTAAATGTAACCTGTCTACAGTAGTATCTGTCTAAATGTAAACTGTCTACAGTGATCTCTGTCTAAATGTAACCTGTCTACAGCAGTATCTGTCTACATGTAACCTGTCTACAGTGATCTCTGTCTAAAGTGACCCCTGTCTATGAAGACCCCTGTCTAAAGCTACTCTGCTATAATGACCCCTGTCTACAGTGATCTCAGTCTATAGTGATCCCTATCTACTTTGACCCCATTTCTATAATGATCTATCATCTTAAGAGGACTGTCCAATTTGACATCTTTCTACAAAGATGATATGAATAAGTATTTTCTCTCTCCAATAAACCCTTATTCACAATTTAATATATCTATATTTAACAATTATACAAAGCCTCTTTTGAGAAATCTGTTCATTGAAAGCAAACATTTCTAAATGTTAATATATATATATATTATAAAGGCATGGAATTTTGTTTAAATGAAAATATAAAAAGGAAATTTGTGTTTAATTAACAGCTATAAAACTGTCCACATACATGTACAGTTTCTTTACTGGAATTTTCTGCAGTTGACTTCCATAATAATGAAACAACAAAAATAATATTCTCATAAAATTTAGCAGGTAAAAATGTGGTAGTTGACTTTTATGTAAAAGGTTTGTAAGATCTTTTCCAATGAAATTTATATCATAACATTAAAACATACAATGTGTTTATCCTGTAATTATTAAAGTGCAGTTTTCAGTACATACTTTGATCCTCCAGTAGCGCGAGGACCTGTCATACACGCCCACTGTGCCATTCGCCAATGTGTATCCAAACCGACTGTCCATCATTGGGCACAAACAAGTGATGGCCTGCAAAATGAGTATATCATTATATCATTACATCATTCATTTCTGATGCTTACTTTAGTGATAATTCAAGTTTGTTTTGAAAATTTCTGACATAGATATTAATGCTGAATGTGACAAATGACACATCAGTTTTGTATGAAAACAGGAACTAGTGTTACCTCAGTTTCTGTCATTTCAGCCAAAATCTCATCCTCACGAAAGACACGGATGTCAAAATCTTCTGAGCCAACCACAAGCTACAGAAGAAAAATAAAAAATCAAGATTTTTAATTCTACAAATTTCATATCAGCATTTCAAATACATGTAATTTAATAATTCTGTTTTTTAAGTTTTTATTTGATCATACTATAATATTGCTTAACTATGTTATAAAGCAGACATTGCTTCAAATCAATTTTGAATAATGACACATTAGGCAAGAACAATTCTTTTTAAAAAGGATTCAGTCAGCACA
This sequence comes from Ylistrum balloti, assembly GCF_031769215.1. Lineage (NCBI taxonomy): Eukaryota > Metazoa > Mollusca > Bivalvia > Pectinida > Pectinidae > Ylistrum > Ylistrum balloti. Next base: position 686,018 of record NW_026782042.1, read on the forward strand.
AGTAGTATATTCAAAATTAATAGATAAAAAAATCACTGATTACAAATAGGCATTATGTTACACAATGGTAAAAAATTGAGTTTCTTTCATGACAAAACAAATCTTTTGTTGCTTGCATGGTTTTTCTTTTTCCTTTCTTCAGATACAAAATATATATTTACAACAGTATCATCAAACGATATTTAGCGTATCTTTTGAGATTAGTTAGCGTTGTTGATCCTGACCTCATTTTGTCCATCGCTGCTGAAGTCTACCAATGCTAGAGAACACACATTGTCACCTGTCACCTGATGAAGAAAAAAACATGATGTCTTACATAATTCATTAACTTATTCAGACTTATAGACTGCTCATTTATATTTCCCCTGCTCTTTTTCTGGGCTTGTTGTGAATTCTGATGCTCCTTTCCAAGCATCCTACTCACCAAAGGCAAAACTTTGATGTAAAGTAGCTGTTTACTGTACGTATATCCTGAAACCATATCTATGTAATTATATGTTTACAAGTTGATAATAGTGTCACATTAAAATCACTTATTGTATCAGTCATGTACCCCATCTATCTTGAGTCATCGAAGATAAACTCAGTAAAAACAACATACAAGCACAATTTTCCAAATGACTGGATCCTATCACTTACTACGTATTTGAAGATAATTAAGTTAAATACTTAATGATAAAATAAACAGAATATATGGGCCAATAACAGGTCTCATCACATATGTAACAAAATAGGATTTAGATATATTGTTACAAAATGTGGTTTAGATATTAGTGTAACTCAGATACATAAATCAATAATCTTTGACTGACTGACTGATAAATTTTATCAATACGTAATATTGGGTAGACTGGATGGGAATTATGAATGCACACCGATATTTTGTAACTGTATTTACAGTGGACAGCACTGATATCTTCTGATCCTATTAGTCTATTCGGTAAAACAGCTGGATTTTCATATGGAATTGGTTGAAATAAGTTAGCTTAAACAACAGTTTGTTTAATCTTCAATAGTATATCAATATAACACATACAGGTAGTTCACAGGGGTGTGGATAATTACTTGCATATATATACTTAGGTTGGTGCAGTCTGGGCCCCAAGAATCTTATCAGTGGGTGTACAGCTTCGGCCAGTAAATTAATTAGAGACTATCCCCACTTCCTTGATAATCCAACTTATGCAATTTCCCGTTCGGACAGTGGCCACCTAATAGTAGAGTAATTATTAGGGTCTATTTCAAGTAACAAATTAGCAGGGGGAATCTCAACCTTGCACCTCGAGTACAGGTGGCTATACTTCAACAATCGTATCATCTAGTAACAAGTGAAGTCCATATTAGGGGATGGCCAGACAAGTTTGGTCCAGAGTAAGATAAAAGGGGGGAGATCTTTCGGTTAGAACACACGGTCTTGGGGGAGCCCACCAGATGGACAGTTCTGATACGAGACACAATGTGAAGTACTAGTATGAGTATATGAACTCTACATGTTGATGAGATGTTGCTTTTGTACATGTAACATCATTATTATTCAACATGTAATAAACATGGCTATTACCAACAAGTAAGTGTGTTTACACCTACTGTGTTACACATACCGTCCAGAATATATCATTGCCCTCCATGTCGTAGCCCTGTAATGTACAGTTTCCTCCAACAATGGCCATGGGGTCTTCTATAGCGCCAAGTCGACCAATAACTATACAATTTGAACCATCCGCGGTCTGTTAACAAACAATTATCATTTCCTTATGGAAAACTGTACAGGCAATACTGAACTTGTCAATAATGATAATAATTTTCCGTGGGTAATGAACCAATTTGGCCAAAGACATCAGGATTTAGAAAGTGATTATTAATGTACAATTTGACCAAATGATTATTAACAACTCATTATATCAAAAGACTCAAGAAATTATTTCTAAATTGGAAAAAAGTAGGCAAATAAATGTAATTCTTATATATGAAATATAGAGACTTGATAAAAATGCTTTACCAATTCAGTCTTTTTCAGTTATTTCAGTTGATTTCTGTACAAAATATTTTCATATTTAGTTAATTGACACCTACATCTTTGTAAAACAGATCACTATTATTATCAACATCATATGCCAGCAGGTTTGTGTGTGTGCCAACTGTTAGGATGTCATTCTCCTTGTCTGGGACAAGCTGGCCAGCTGACACTGATGACACTTGTTGATTGACACTTAGAAGGTTGATATCTCCATCTGAAGTGATGTCCAATCGTCCTCCTTTTAAACCACGATTGTGGGGATTGTGTATCAGCACCTGAAAAGAATAGATATTTCTTCTATAAAATGATTTAAAACTAAGCATGAGAACAGAAATCATTTCTCACTATTTCTTTTTTATCTTTACTAATATAATCATAAGAACAATATTCCATTAATATGCAAAAAAACTTAATTGGGAAACAGACACTCTATCTGAATAGAAGGTAATTTTACAAGCTTTATTCCACACAATGGATAATTTTCTGAAGACTTTTTCTCAATTTTAAACAGAATAATTTTCCCTGTGTACACATAGTGTACATTCAGAACAATTCACCAAATACTTTATGTACACTGGTATTTACCTTTCTATGTACACTGGTATTTACCTTTCTATGTACTATACAAAGACTGGTTTCATACAAACTGTGAACAAGGTAATTTTCTGCCTTACATACAGAGGGAAGATTTCTGTAGACTAATTTATACATATGGTAATTTCACATAAATTCATACAGCTGAGACAGAAATAGTGTTACATTTCAATATTGAGTCATATCTGCCAATAAAGGCCATCTAAAAGAGAAGAAAAATTGGTCTTTATAGTCAAGTGGGCTTAATAAAGAGGTACAATAACTATGAATTGATTGTCCATGTGAAGTGTGCCATCAAGTGTGAGTTTCACTTTCCCCTTGAACATGGGTTGAAGATCACTGGCAGGAGGGGATGGTGTCTGCTGGGTTAGTTGTTGTCCCAGAGATGGCGTGTTGGTTTTCTTGAGTGGATTTTACTCTAACATCCGAAACAAAACACATGTTGCCTTAGTGACACTGAAATAAAAGTTCTACCGAGCTTATGCTGATGAACTTATAAACCAGGTACCCAGGTATTACAAAAGTAAATCTTCATTTTCACATCAGAAGAGTAATAAGGGCTTTTTTATGAACCAGTATTATTTCATTACACCAGTGATTTTTACATTTGGTTTGATTACCTGCAAGACCGATTTCTAGATATCAGTTATGAAGGCAACAATGTTACATGTGAGTATAATCATACTGTCAAAATTATTTTGTTATATTTCAAGTGTTACCTTTCCTGCTGTTGTAGCACAGGTGAGGGATGCCTGGACGCCATCATACTTTCCAATGGTAACCATACGGGGGTTAACCTTGTGGTTGATCTTTAGATTGAAAATTGGCACCAACATATTGAATAGTTCAAAATTTCCTGGAAAAAAATGGGAGTAATTATAAATAGCCGTATCAAATATTTGGTCCTGACTGCTGGATCAATAAGTCAAAATAATAAATTTTCTATTATTCAAATGGTTTTGAATCTACTGTCAGCAGTTTGTGCACAACCCTGCATATGGGTATAACAGTCCTGCATTTGACTATTACCAATAATGGGAATATGCGGGGTTGTGCCTAAGCCGTTCAGACTTCAAATTACAAAATGAAAGAAACAAGATGTCAAGCAATATTTGCATTTTTGACAACACATTCAAATTTTAATGTCAACACAACTGTCGTATATAAAGTTTTACTCCACAAGCAATATTCAGTTGATTCAGTCATACGAATCATAAACATTTGTAAACGGCGCTCAATCAGATTGAGTCATTGACAACCCACCACAGGAATATGTTCCTGCTATTTTGTTGTAATATATACCGCAGTAAATATATAATTAACTTACTTTGCAAACATTAGGTAGCTTCTTAGAGATATGCGGCAGTGATCAGGTACGTTTCTTCCTTATTTACATCTTTCCTACCACTAAACTAACGAATTTATTACAGAGGAGCCGACAGGAATTTTTACCGGAAGTTACAGTGTTTCCTTCAGGGGTGAATGGAAATTCTTGTTAAATGTTCAAAACATTTTACGCAACCAAGCTTGATATTCGCTGATTTATACACATTTATTTTATGGTGTAGTTATAATTGAAGGTTGTTATTTACTATCCAAAATTACGAATAAGCTTATTACATTTTATTGTCTGCGGGACAGAAGCAAACTGTCATGGCGGGTTAGATGTGGCAATCGCGCCGTGGAGTATGAATAATGGTCTGATTTTCGCACGACGCTTGTTTTGTTGCAAATTACCGATAGTTTTCAGAAGTCGCCAGATGTGGTGGAAGGGACCTTTACAGAATTCTTTCAGTAGAATTAATTCTTTGAGCAGGTAAACACTCTGTTATCATTCTTGTAGTGTCAGCTGAGAAGTATCGATCCCTGGGGATTCATCCCATGTCAGTTCGTATTAGCTTGTGAAATGTCGTGTGTAACCTGTTGCCAGTTTTTAAATAAAAAATGGGCCTTGTTATAACTCATTAGGGCGTTATCATTAGAATGCATTGTCATGACTGCCTTGACGACAATGTGATTTTATGCTAATTCTCAAAAAAAAAATAACACTCGTAGCGAACAGCATTCATAGGACTATGAACGGAATAACAGTCATTTAAGTCGGACATATCCAGAGTTAGTTTCATGATTACCTACGAGCATTTTCTAAGCCCTACCTTGCACTAATTACAGGTTTGCAACACGCGCATGCATTTCAAACCATCCAAACCAGCTTATTTTATGATTGTGATGTTTTAATTTAAACTCAGTTCCAGTTTATTTTCTGTGGTCATCCTAAAATAATTGCTTTGATAAAGGTATGTGAAATGGTTTTGATCTTGACATGACAAACCTCCAAGATAATGGACTGTCAAGATTCTGGCAAAAAGTGAATTAAATATTTGCATTGTAATTAGGGTGCACACATTTATCATTAGACTATAATACAACCATTCATCCATATAGCTGTACATGTGACTATCTGTAAATGTATACAGCATTATTAATGTTCTAGGTTATCTTACAAATGCTACAATATGCACTTCCTGTATAGGAACTTACAATCAGGAAATTAGATCTGTTAGATATAGGTATTATTAGCCATAACAATCTTCATAATTTTATGCATGTTTATGCTGTAATACATAAAATCAACATACATATTGCACACTTGTAAGAACAAACACAGTGAATCCAGTCTACAATCCATTCATATGCTCACTGACAAATCGTCAAAGTCCTGGTATCAAACTTCACTTGTATTTATGACTGTATAGAAATCATGTCACTTACACTTAATTCATTCTCATTTGATATGTATCATTATGTATATTGAGCATGGGCAGCTAGGTTTCTTTTGTTGTTCAGTTACTTTGTGTGTGTGTGTGTGTGTGTTTGTGTGTGAGTGTGATATTCACTTGACTTCACTTCATAGTATATACACTATTGTGCTTAAGCGCCTGCTCTGTTAGAATGCACGTGTATGTTAAAAGTATATGGTACATCTATACATAGTTTATATTGGTTATTGAAATGCTCATGAGATGTGTAAAATCAGAAAAAAAGATATTGTAAAAATACCTTTATACTGTTGAAATGATGTAACTGTCATTGTATTTTATATAAAGCAAGACATTGTTATGTCAAAAAATGAAATAAATTCAACAATATTTGTTTTTTTTTCAGGTCCAGAAAAGTTATCCTGTTTATTTTGTTGCTGTTGTTGTTCCTGTATTTCCTTGGACCATATTTTTTTCGGACACAGACAACACAAATTAATCTTGGTAAATAAGAAAAGAAAATCATTCATCACTAGTGTGATTATATGCATTGAGTTTTGTTAGCTTTTAAGAGAATTTTACAATTGTAGATTCAAATTAAATTGGATTTGTTTCCTTACATTTAGTATATATTTCGCTATAACTTGTTCTGGTCAACAAGAGCAAGCATTCACACAGAACCACAACACTAAAGATCTGTTTTATATACATCATTCACATACAATAAACATATGCATACCATGAAGATTAGGAAAATGAAATGTCCCTTTTTTTGTCATTTAATGTATGTAAAGAAGACCTCTTGAAAACCCTATGTATAATGAGAATTTGTTTGATTTAATATTGAATATATACCAGTATACTACTTTTATATTTTATCATAATGTTTAAGAAAAAGGGAAATACTACATTAATTTTTTATGAAAAAGTAAGGTTATTAATTACATTGTAAGATATGTTTGTTTCCTTTTGTAGATGTACTGGACAGTTGTGTAGAAGACAAGGTCCGGTATTTTCATAAAGCCACTCAGAGTTTTGATGCCTTTGTGAACAGCCCTGGAGTATCAGGAGCAGAAGGGCGTCACTATCCAGCTTATGTTGGTAACGGTCATGTGGCTGCAGCCCTGGGCAGTAGTAATGGATTGTTTGTACGCCTCAATAGAGCACTCTCCCTCCCAGTCAAGTTCTACCCCATCGTGTCAGCATTTATGGAAAACACACCACCTGTGAAAGGTTAATATAGACCATGGCTCTTAGATTTTGGTGATCCCTCCTTCAGACTCCATCAGTTTACATGTTTCATGTCCAAGTTTTACAGCAGTGATAATTGATAAATCAGAAACTACAAAAAAATCAGTTTTGTATATTCAAGTAATTGAGTCTTTTTCTTATTTTCTTTTTTTTTTCAAATTTTTCCTCGGAAGTTTATTGAGTTAAATGTGTGTCAAAAGCTTAGATTGCAAAACAGACTATTTGATAATATTAACTGGTTCAAGAATGATATTATAATATGCTGATTGTATACTGATTGCAGAATGGATTAATTCTGGTTGGTCATGTTTTCTAGATCAAATTGAGTTGATTTTCTGGTATTATTAAAAAATTCAAGTTTAGATTAAATCTTTTTCAGAAGTGACAGCTTTACACATCAAATCTGGGATTGCTTACAAGATACAAACAATTCATGTTGTAAGTTTTCTATATTTAATGTCAATATTTTGGGGTAATGTATCTGTTTTTTTAATTAATTTTTTTTATACATACATGTTATTTTGTATTAATAATGACAATGGTAATATCAGTGATATGGTCAATCATTGATATCAAGTGGATCAAATAATATGATGGATAAAGAAATAACAACAGTACAGATATATGTGTAAATTGGCAAATTTTTGAGGCAATCTACCCCTTTATCAAGACACAAATTTTTATATATATATCATACATGGAACAAGTTAATATAGAACAATATTTTGATAATGTCCCGTATACTTAATGCTATACTAAGTGATAACCGCAACATCAACCAGTAACAAAAACAATGTACATGGCCTAGGTATTCAGAACATTAACTCTGTATTCAGTCTATGCCCTATGTTGTTGCTAATAAGAAATTTATGTGTCCCTAGTAATGGTAAACATGTAATTAACAAGCATACCATATTTATCCCAATAATAAGCACACTTGCATATGTATTGCTGCCCACTAGAATTACCAATAAATATATCAATATCCTTTGATAAGCCCGCCCTCGTCTTTGAGTAGGAGGCTTCTGTACTTCTGTACTTATAACAGTACAGTAATGGAGTAGACTATCCTTGTCAACTTACATGAATACATTTTAGTTTTGTTTCTTTCTTTAGGAATCAGGATGGACTGGTTCCTGTGTTTCCATTGGAACACAGTTGTATGCCCACAGGTCAAGGCCATCTGTGCTTGTGCAAGATATCAAACTTTCTAACCCAAGTGTAGGTATTAGTTCATTTATTTTGTAAAGTTGATGAAATTTTGAATTAATTATCTTGAGAGCATCTTTGTACATATATTACATGGTAAAGTTTCACCAATAGATACACCAATTCTTTCTTGTTCTTCCTTAATATTAAGAATTAGAATTCCAAATATCAAGTAGATAGTCACTATTCGCTGTTAACTCAATACCCATGGCCCCAGTGGAAGAAATTCAAGTAAACTCTTGAATGTCAAAGCTTTAGTAAAACAGTTCAAAGATATTTTACACAAATCAGCTGTAATTTGATTTTATGGCTTCAGTCTTAAGAAAGCGTTGCATTAATTTTAATTATATCAGCTCATTTTTGGTATTTCTTTTGGCCGCAAATATTGTGGGTTTCGCTTCCTTGATATTAGGTCAATGAACTTATTTCTCGTTGCATATACATAATGTACTTTAAAATTTTCAGACTAAAATGTTGACAGATTTCTGTCATACCTGGTAAAGTTTGAAATTTCATTAAATAATTGATTTTCAGAAAAATCAAGTGGTTGTAGACTTGGACCAGATTGGAGATTCTGGATGGGAGGGTGCCAAATCATCTCTGAAAAGGTAATAAGTATATAGTGTATATTGTACTTTGATATGGCTCAATGTTTGAGTACATTACCAAACAATTATAAACACACTTTAGTATTGACCTGTATTTGATGATTACTGTGGTTTGGTTTATATAAGTCAGGAAATAAAAAGTGAATCATTATAATAGTCAAGCTTATGTCCGGAAAAAATATTGTGAACAAAATGACTGTCCATCAAGTGAACTTTGTATTATAGATTGGTGGATGTTTGCTTTGATAATAGTGGTTTTTGTTTTGTGTGACAGTGCTAAGAACAATGTTGGGGAAGATGTCCAGTACAGTTTGACCTCTGGGGCAGTCAGTAGCCAGGAGTCTGGTTATGTCTCATATGTCACTGTGGCAACGGTCAAACTACCAGAAAAGTTCATCAAAATCCAGGCAGGAAAGTAAGTTTAAATTCCATTGGTTTAAGATTTTGATGGATTGTTAAAAAGGAAGATCATACAAAAGAAAATTAACGTCTTAATGCTGTGCTCACTGGAAACTGCTGAACTGGATTATATTCAAACAAGCAAATGAGATTAAAAATGGTCATAGCTCAGAACTTGTGCTTTTTATCACATGAAGAAATTGTAGACCTCCTGAACATATTGCTGAGATATGAATTTATTTGATTTGAAAAGATGAGCAGCATATTCAGAGATAGTTCTAGAGCGATTAGTGAAATTCTTCTTACCTCTTACTATCTTATAATATAGATATGTACAAAATAAATTATTTTTTCATTTGAAATAGCTTTTATTCTGTTACAACTTGGTTGGGAAACTCCAAAATTCAAATTGCACAATAACACCTTCCCTCCCTCACTCCTCCTCCAAAGGATACACTGTAACATGTAAAATAGATATATTCCTGGACTATTTGAAATAAATAGATCAGAAAGATACTGTTTAAGTAGTTTTGTCTTGAGTATATATGTTTTACTTACAGAACTAAAATGTTACATGTGGTGACTGTGGTACACTATACTGCTCCAATGCCGAAGGGTATGAGGGATCCCAACCTTGTCTTCAAAGACCTTGAGGAAAAAGTGGACAAGGTAGGGCTATTATAAGACATCAATACGAGGAAAAAGTGGACAAGGTAGGGCTATTATAAGACATAAATACAAGGAAAAAGTGGACAAGGTAGGGCTATTATAAGACATAAATACAAGGAAAAAGTGGACAAGGTAGGGCTATTATGAGACATAAATACAAGGAAAAAGTGGACAAGGTAGGGCTATTATAAGACATAAATACGAGGAAAAAGTGGACAAGGTAGGGCTATTATAAGACATAAATACAAGGAAAAAGTGGACAAGGTAGGGCTATTATAAGACATAAATACAAGGAAAAAGTGGACAAGGTAGGGCTATTATAAGACATAAATACAAGGAAAAAGTGGACAAGGTAGGGCTATTATGAGACATAAATACAAGGAAAAAGTGGACAAGGTAGGGCTATTATAAGACATAAATACGAGGAAAAAGTGGACAAGGTAGGGCTATTATAAGACATAAATACAAGGAAAAAGTGGACAAGGTAGGGCTATTATAAGACATAAATACAAGGAAAAAGTGGACAAGGTAGGGCTATTTTAAGACATAAATATGAGGAAAACGTGGACAAGGTAGGGCTATTATAAGACATAAATACGAGGAAAAAGTGGACAAGGTAGGGCTATTATAAGACATAAATACGAGGAAAAAGTGGACAAGGTAGGGCCATTATAAGACATAAATACAAGGAAAAAGTGGACAAGGTAGGGCTATTATAAGACATAAATACGAGGAAAAAGTGGACAAGGTAGGGCTATTATGAGACATAAATACAAGGAAAAAGTGGACAAGGTAGGGCTATTATGAGACATAAATACAAGGAAAAAGTGGACAAGGTAGGGCTATTATGAGACATAAATACAAGGAAAAAGTGGACAAGGTAGGGCTATTATAAGACATAAATTCTGAAAGGTTCAATGTAATAGTAGAAATATTTATTAATATAATTAACAAAATGACTCAGGGTTTGATAAAGCAGCTTCAGAAACTAGCAACCTTCAATCAAAGTATAAACGATGGAAATGACTATGTTATTTCTAACCATTCCTTGTCTAACTGGTTTGTGATTAAGCAGATGTTAGTCAACAGTATTTATTAGGCTAACTGTAAATAACCCAAGTTTAGCCTTATCAAGGCGATAAGTACTTCACATTTCAACACATATGAGCATTTCGTTCATGTCTTACTGTATTTTCATTACATAAGATACATAATATGTGCAGTAATTTTATAAATAAAGCTCTTCTGTTTAGACTTTATTGTAAAGACTTCTCAGAAAGATAAATTTGATTGTTTCAGGATATGTTAGAAGTGTTGAAAATGGATGCCACTGGCCTGAGGGAGGAACATATCCATGTTTGGAATAAAGTAAGTAAATCTAATAGATAATGGTGAACACTCCAGCATGAATGAACCTATCTATCAACATATCATTATACAGATAGGTCAAAGGTCAGGTAAAAGTAAGTAAATTTAATAGGTATTGGTGAACACTCCAGCATGAATGAACCTATCTATCAACATATCATTATACAGATGGGTCAAAGGTCAGGTAAAATTAAGTAAATTTAATAGGTAATGGTGAACACTCCAGCATGAATGAACCTATCTATCAACATATCATTATACAGATGGGTCAAAGGTCAGGTAAAATTAAGTAAATCTAATAGATAATGGTGAACACTTCAGCATGAATGAACATATCTATCAACATATCATTATACAGATGGGTCAAAGGTCAGGTAAAAGTAAGTAAATCTAATAGGTAATGGTGAACACTCCAGCATGAATGAACCTATCTATCAACATATCATTATACAGATGGGTCAAAGGTCAGGTAAAATAAGTTTGCCGTCAGATTTTTGTTATAAGTTTCAAAGCTCAAGGAAATCAATAAGAAAGTAAAATCTAGATTATGTGATGTTTTATGCCCAAATTGTACAATGGTATCTATGCTACAGTTATGGCAGAGTGGGTTTGGAATCAGCTACTCGAAGGCCAGCGGAGCTTTAAATGGTGACAAGATCAACTCCACTATGTATTACGTGATGAGTAATATCCCTGCACCTCTTCACAGTGTCACCTCTACACAGAAAGAGCGTACAGAGATATACCGCACACTCCACTACCCAGACAGGTGTTACGGAGGTCATTCAACTCTGTAAGTATTCAATATTAGTTTATTCAATTTTACAATCAAGCTTCCTCACAAAAGTCTGAGAGGCATTACAACAATCATTTTATCTGAAAGGTGTTTTGGGAGTCACACTAAGTATTTTGTTCATAAATCTAAGCATTGTTAGGGTTGGTAAACTGTTTGTGTGTTCGACATGTAACAGAATTCTTACTGATAATGCAGAGACCATTTCAAAGTATAAGCAATATGTGAGATGTCAAAGTAGCCTTTCCATGCTGAAAACGTTCTTACCTACCTCAAGTCTGATAGCTATTATCAAAGTTATTTATACCATATCTTGTACAAGTCTGACAGTATAGTGCTGTCAGTTTGTGAGATTTCCATACCTTTCACAGGTCACTGTCTGGGTCATGACACAATCTCTCAATTATTTACAGAATTGTTATGTAAAGACCGCAATGCACTTTGGGACACCAAACCAATCCATATTATATTCAAACCTTCGGTAAATGAAGTCACAACATGACAACCCATCATCTGTACAAAATAATCACATGATCATGTGACTAATAGGCCAGCACCAGGCAACTGTGTACAAGCCGAAGTATTTTCCCTAATTTCTGTACCATGTACATTTATCATGGTTTTATCTTCCTTACAGTCATGCCAACACTCTGTGGGTGGATGTGTCAGACGAAGATGACATCGCCAGAGTAACCACAACATGGATGATCACGTTAGAGAAACAAGGCTGCTCTGTCATGGTGAAAGCAGGTAAAAACAGTTAGGAACTTGTCACGTTCGAAAACTTTCAATGGTCAGTGTCAGTTTTAGCTTGCTGTAACTCCATAGTCAATTTGGCCCAAAAGGGGAAATTTTGTATAAATGGTATGTCTCATCCCCTTGGGGCCTGAGGAGCAGGGCCCAATAGGGGTAACAGAGAAAAATCTTTAAAATCTTCTCCTCATGCGGGAATGCCTTAATTTTCACTGAAGCATTGTTGGATGAAGAGGAATCAATTTCTTATAAATGGTGGGTCTCCATCCCCTTAGGTGGCAGGAGGGAGGGAGGGTGCCAGCCCAATAGGAGAAATAGAACAAATTCTTGAAAACCCTACTCCTCCTGTAGGAATGATTGGGTTTTGTCAAAATATAGTCTGAAGCATTGTTGGGTGAAGGGAAATCAATTTGGTATGGATGGTAGGTCTTGGCCTCCTGAGGTGAGGTCCAATAGGGGAAATAGAGCAAATTCTTTAAAATCCTACTCCTCGTAAAGGAATGATTGTATTTTGCATGAATTTGGTATGATGCATTCTGGGGTGAAGGGAAACAATTTTTTTTATAAACAGTGGGTCTCAGCCATCTTTACTTGATTAAGAAACCATTGTTTTGAATTGATAAGGCTTCAAAGTGGTTTTGTGATGTAACCTTACCTAGGACATCATCTTATCGGGACATGTCTACTATTGTTGTAGGTGCTGAGGGTGTGATACAGGCTATGGTGTTGAGCCTTGGAGCATTAAGATTTGCTAATGATCACCTGGAATTTGCCATGGAGCCCAAGGACCTACATCGGGATCTGTTTTTCCACAGAATTAACTATGGGAATAATACACACGTTAATGTGTCCGTTATAGTTGGTGAAGACAACAGGGCTAATATATACGTGGCCCTAGATCGTAATGATCGACCATACTATGCTTGTGATGCTGGCTGTATTGATGCCCCAGCAGCTCTCAGGTAAATATCAAGGCCATTATTTTAGAAAATTGAGCACGGAATGGGGAATAAAAGGCTAATTTATTCCATAAAAAAACAATACAAATTGTCCTGGATTCCTATCTTGAACTCTTTTGATTTTTGGCAAATTAACAATAAAGAAATGAGCTGTGTAAACAAATTTTTTTTAATTGGAAAATTAAAATTTATACAGAAATAAACAAAAAATATAAATGTTGCTTTAATTACAGTAAGGAGCTGAAGCAGTTCCCAGTGAAACAGACTAAGCCACTAACTTCCATCTTGTACATAACAGCTGACAAAATTCACATGGAGGAGCTCAAACATGCCATCCACGTGGAAAACATAGTAGAAGGTAAAACACCATGACACTCGTTATGTATATTTCAGATCACTACACTGGTACGAGGGTGGTCTAGTGACATGTTGATCACTTTTCACCTTGCTGTCAGGAGTTGATTCCTGAAAATGGTATGAAAAGGTATGGGGTCACCTGCCAGATCCTGTGGGTTTTCCTTGGATACTCAAGTTTCCCCCTCGCACACTTCAATGCAAGCCAACAAGAGTGATTGTGATGTGTTCTGATGATCACTTTCATTGAGCATTGCTGAAAAAATTATCTGACCAAGTGATAATCTGTTTGAAATGCCACTTTTTATTGGCTGTTATATTAGTGGTAATCTTTAATTACCAGTCAGATGTTGTAAAACAGGGGTAGGGATAACCTAGTTTGAAAACGTTTTACGCCTTACCGCTGCTCAAGGTATTTAAGCAATAAATGATATAATGAAGGATGATATTCTGATGTTATGATCACATGGATTTTTAACCTTTTATATGATAGGTTATTTACACTGAATCATTTAGGAAAGATGATTACAACATCAGTAGAGATGTAAGCAGCCCAATGAAGGTTTTCAGGGCATATGTGACAATTTTCTATATTCCATCAATTCAGACATTATTTTGTGAAAGCTTATGTTAAAATCAGTTCAATCTTAGGCTTTGAACCAGAAATGTATTCTTGGAACTTAAAAGAAGACAGCATAATGAGGACATTGACATTACCTGGTGTGATGACCCTTGAATCATTGTTAAAAAAATTTGATAAACTAAACACAATTTATCATAAATTTCCATTCATATTCAATTATTTTCTCATCATGTCTTTTGAAAAATAATCTTTGTTTCTTTGATATGCATACCAAAGAAAAGGAAAACTTAGTAGTATGGCACCAAATGACAAAGTGTTTTTAACCAATTTTTATGCTTGGATTGGGCTAGCCAATTAAAAAAACAAATGCACCAGACTTCCATGGACCTAGCACGACCTTACATGTTAGCGGGTTGTTCTCTTGTAAAACGGGTCGTTCTGTTAGGGAGTTGCAAGGTGTGATAAGTTGGCAGATTGGAATGGGTCAATGGTTACAGAATGCGTCCAGGTGTGAGACATAGCCCTAGAGCCCTTGAATCCATAGTTTTTGTCCTCACTTACCTGTGATTTACCTTTGAGAGTTTTTTTGTGATAATTGTTGCTCTCATAAAAATAAGTGACGTCAGATACTGGATTACTTCAAATATATAGTGAAAAAAATCGACACTTCAAGAAAAGGTGATATTAACCAGATAATGACATTAACAGAAGTGACATTAAATGGTTTCCAATGTATTACCCAATAGCTTGCTTGGCATTTGTTGTAAAATAAGTACCATAAATTTTCGCGTATAGTGCGCACTTTTTCAAGCTAAAACTGTCGTGTTTAAAAGGGGGTGCGCATTATACGCAGGAACATGCCATTCTTGGGGCTATCATTCCCGAGTTCTGCGTCCGCCATATTGGATTACCTCCCTTCACATAGTTATATGTAAAAGTCGTCGGTCATTTTTGATAGTTTGGAGATAAAAACAACAAAAATAAAATAAATTAAAATAAATTTCGAATGTTTTAATCATCGGCCATTCATGCTAGCATTACGGTGAATCTAATTTTTTTAAGTTTGTATTTTAGCACTGGTACTTCTGGCAAAAATGATAAGTTTGTAATTGAGTTATATGGTCCTGTATAAGATATAGAGAAATATTGCTCTTCTTCCTGCTTGGGTGTCAAATTTTTCCCAGACCGCCGCGAGTAGGGGAGGGGAATTAATGTAATGTGCATAATGCTTTAAATACAACTAATGTTTGTATTCTGTTGATCATTGTTTTACCTGATTGCAATTGACACATACATTGTGTCAATTATGGAAATATATGTATGATGGGTGTTGCTTAAAAGTGTAACACATTATCCTAATACATTTTGCTGTTAAATGTAGGCCTCTTGGATCACATTACAGGATGTTGATTTCTGACTTTCAGGGTTTATTTATTTGTTTATTTATTTATTTATATTTATTTATTTATTTTTCAGCACCAGCCCATGAGCATCATGTGATTGCCCTCCACAAGCATGGCCATCACTTTGGGGGTCTGCCCACCATATTCTGGGCGTCCATTGCATTCCTTGTCATCGTGTTCCATATGTTCCTGTGTAAACTGATATATAATGAATACTGTGCCGGCCAGGATCGCTTCATAAGAGGTCGTTACAATGTATAACACATGTAGGCCCCTCTTGTAGGGGCACTTCACTAAACATTATGCTTTATATCATACCAATATTTTGGAGACATCCATTTTTTTGGCAAAATTCTTTTTCATAAAACAAATAAGGAATGATAACATATTTGTGTTATGTGGATGAAACAGAGACTGAACTTTTTCAATATTTTGAAGGACTGAATATTTATTTTCCTGACAAAAAAGAAAAAAAACTTCATTAATTTCACTCATTGTTCAGTTTGTTTGGCCACATCACACATCAAAAAGTTTCTCATCACACATCAAAAAGTTTCTAACATGTTTATTGAGTTATAACAGATGAACTGAATTGACTGCATTGTAACATATATATCACTGGGTTAATTCAGTACCTTTTTCTTCAATCAGGGTTGGCGTTGGATATTTTATAAAATTAAATTGGCCCTGCTGTATATTTTGAAAAGCAATCTCAAAAATAACTGGGTTCCTTTTTATTGATGTCTATGCTTCTAAGGGCTGTGGGGATGGCTCTGACGTAAACTCTGTGAATCAAAGATACAAACATGGTGATAATATTTGATCAACCCTGATATCCTAGAACTATTCTGATAATGTTGTGATTATGTATAGGGTTTGTTTACTGTCGTTGTGAATCCTACTACCAATAAGGAGGGTTTCGGGGATGATGACAGGTGATATACCAAAAGTAAGAAAACCTCATCAATATTTGGATTGGATGCTGTGCTGGATTCTGATATCCATACTGTGTCCTGTTTTACTGTGAGATCAGTTTTACGAATCAGATGTAAATATGGTTTATTTAAATAGTAGAATTGTGACTATGTTGACATATTAGTATTTTGTTGTTGTTTTCTATCAAATACATATTTGCTTAAATGACACAGTAATGTAAATACTTGTAATTTATGATATTGATGTAAGATTTATGACGATAATTAAGACGAATATTGACGTTATTTATAAAAATAGTAACACAAATAGTTAATTCAGAAACAGAGAAAGGATCCTATGATTGTAGCCATAAAGACAACAATGGGAGATATAAACATTGTTTATCCAATACATATCACCAATTGCTGATTTCACACAACATATTTATCCCACATAGACGATATGCATTGGAAATAGTAAAGGTGGACAGGGATAGTTGTCTTAAAGCTGAAATCTCTTTTTTCTACCAACACTGTTATGCAATCGCCACAATCAATAAGATCAAGATAAAACTTCATTGGTTATATTATAAAACCATAAAAGTTGATTATCTCAGGTTAAGTGTATTGATGATTGACCTGAAGTTGACTTATCTAACACAAGCTTCATCTCCTGATCAATCTCTTAGGGCAAATATTCATACAAGCCTCATCTCCTGATCAATCTCTTATAGCAAATATTCATACAAGCCTCATCTCCTGATCAATCTCTTAGGGCAAATATTCATACAAGCCTCATCTCCTGATCAATCTCTTATAGCAAATATTCATACAAGCCTCATCTCCTGATCAATCTCTTAGGGCAAATATTCATACAAGCCTCATCTCCTGATCAATCTCTTAGGGCAAATATTCATACAAGCCTCATCTCCTGATCAATCTCTTATAGCAAATATTCATACAAGCCTCATCTCCTGATCAATCTCTTATAGCAAATATTCATACAAGCCTCATCTCCTGATCAATCTCTTAGGGCAAATATTCATATAATACCTTTTCGTCATTCACTTTCTATGGAAAGAAATGTTTTATCATTGTAACATGGGTTGTTTCTACCATCAGCCATGATAAGGTAAATTGTTTAAGCTGTTCATAATCTTCAGTAGACAAAGTCTGATGCCCTATCTTATTATTCTGAAATAAACATTGACAATACTTTTAAAAAAAAATAGTAGAAATAATTAAACTTTTCTAGAGGGGTGTTAACACAGTGCAGTTGCAGTTAAAACTTGCTTGAAAGTGTGAAATGTATTGATTTTGAATGTAGCACCCAGTACTCATATGATTGCATTAGTAGTGGAAGAAAGATTTAAAACATTAACATAATTGTTGGAAGTAGCAGTTTACATATACTGAGTATAGCTAAACAAAGTATTATCTGTGTAAAATTTACTTGATTTGTTCAGAGAAGTTGTTAAGAAGGGGAATATTTAGCAGTCTCACTGTGTTACAGTGTTTCTTGATAGTCTCACAGACTTCCCAACATTAGAGAAAAATTCAGGTTCTGCTGCCCCTGTTGTGACCCCAGGGATTTAATTTTGTTGGTTTCAGTGCTTTATCAATATTGTCTTTGTAGTCATATTTTGTGTTTTTATGATGACAAACAGAAAACCATTTGTTATTACTTACATAAGTAGTACCCATTACGAGGCAGACAAGATCCTGTTCTATTGTAGAACTATGACTAAGTAGTAAAGCTACACAAGTTCATTAGATCACACACTGATATGTGTCATGTTAGATTGTAGAAAATAACCTTCACATGTATGGTCATCTTTATAGGTATTTCTTTCTGAAATATTTTGTGGTGGAAAATGCATTTTTGCTGCTAGTGCAACTTAACTATGAGTTTTTGCTGTGTTTTGTCTGTGTTGTGTATGAAGGTATATATATATATAAACAGACACTGCTGTAGAAGTCTGGTATATTAAGCTGTGGTAGCCATACATAACCCATGACTCAAAGTAGGAAGACTGGTTTATTTCAATACACTGATATAACAGTTGTTGACATTGTAGAACATTTTCTTTGGGTTGGTAATGTCAATAGAATAGGAGTTGTTATAACACCAGTAAGAGATTTAAGTGTGACATTTTATCTTTACCTCCATACACAACACAAGACTATTTCAATGAAGATGGCCAGGTAGTCATGGAAATGCTTTAATTTTCTACTGGTTTTATTATAAGAATTTCTTGCAGTTGTTAACCGTTTGACTGAAACTGCAATTGGATTTGGATGAGCTTACTGCCAATCAATCAAGTGGTGTGCATATGAAACCATTTAAGTCTTGAAGTGTGTCTGTGATTTGTATTTTATGACATTACAATATTAAGATGTTTACTTCAGATATCGTCATGTGATAATCTAAGAAATCCACAAAAACAACATCCAGGCTCCCCTTGTTAGCAAAATACTGATCACTTAAGTATTTCCCCTTAATAGAATTTTACTGTGAGCATTTTCAAAAAAGCTTTCAAGGTTTTCCATAGTGGTGTCATCAACCATGGCAAAATTGGAAACATATACAATGTTTACTATGCATGTTTATGGATATGTATTTTGTAGATATAAGCACAAACACATAAAGTAACGTGTTTATAATAGAAAAGGATACAAAACATTGGTAAGGATGATGGGACTATTTATAGAGAAATGTTTGTGAGGACATTGTTTAATATACCTAGATACCTAATGTATCATTGTTATATGTTAATGACATATTCCTGGGAACTTCAAAATATTGTAGCCATGGAAATTCAAGCACTTTTAATTGTTGCATTTTTCTTGAAGATTTTTTATAAGTTTTTCTCAGTATCAAATTAAAGTTTGTAAACTAGCCAGATCAAATATTTAGGTAATGATAATGTTCCTGGGATTTATATATATCAGTAATATGTAAAACTAGGCTGTTGAAATAGCTGCCAGTCAGTAATTGAAAACCAACTGTTAGTTTATCAGAATGTATTGTGCTTACCGTTATACACATGGCACTTGGTATCATCAGATTTGTGCTTGGCCTTTAATTAGAATTTAATAAGACATGAAAGCATTATGAAGTGAGGTGTATCTGACGTCAGAATTTGTTCGAGGTAGAATAAAAATAGGAAAGTTCTTAGAAGTGCAGTGTATTCCATGAAGACCATCATTTATCATCACTTTTCTTGTTTTCTCATTAAATTTCATTAGACATTGCCTACATAAGGAAGAACACGTCCAGCTTGTCACATGCAGGAATTTTTTCCTTGGTGCCTGATGTTTCTGAGAGAGATAAGTTGTCTTTGAATTAGATTTAAGATGCTTTAGAAGGAACTAATGAGTGATAATTATCTTCAATATGTTTAATAAATACTTACTGTACTTTCTTTGTTACTCGGATACATTATCATATCAATGTCATTTTACAGAAAAATTCATTTTACAGTTATCCATATGTGTATCATGATATCATATATTGTAAGTTTCAATGTGTGAATGAACTGTTATTGATCACCAGTGTGAGAATGTCTGTCTGTAGTGGGGTTACAGTGTTGGGTGTAAAATAGACAGTTTAAGTGACAATTAAGTAGAGGCTGTTGCTGTCTCTGTTGTTAACATTTTACCAAGTTGTGGCTGTTATGAAAGGTATCTTTATATCTGAATATTTAACTGAATGTCCTGTTATTTTAACAGTTTAAAAAAACTCTGGTCAAGAATCTTCTAACTTAAACAATGGAAACTACGAGAATGAAAAAGAGCAAAGCTCTCCCACTGCCGATCCTTACAGTTTCAAGGGCATTTAATATATCAACCCTGGAGAGATATATAAATATACAAGTTTTTTTTTCATGACAGACAAATTAGAGGGTTTTAAAACCACTACACCACAAGGTAATAAGCAATGTCCAAGCATGTTTCCATTTTAATTTTGAAATGTCTTCATTGATGTTCGCAAGATCATCAAATAATTCCTTTCCAGGTAGCGGAGTTTAACGAGTTTATGACTGCTGTACTCATGTACATACTGATTCGGGGAAAATGTGGAAGCTTGTCAAGAAAGTAGAGTTATATATTATCATGTTATTTATTGAGTGTGTTTTGTGGATGTTAAATGTAAATGTTGACAGGATACATGGACACTACTTCAGTGTTTTGTGGACGTTATATGTGATTACTGACAGGATACATGGACACTACTTCGGTGTTTTGTGGATGTTATACGTGATTACTGACAGGATACATGGACACTACTTCAGTGTTTTGTGGATGTTATATGCGATTACTGACAGGATACATGGACACTACTTCGATGTTTCTTTGACACTATGTATGTGACGAGCGGAAGTAATTAGTGTTGTTGATTCTTTTGTGTACTTTGTGATATCATATTCTTTTGTCTCCAAGAAAAACTATACTTCAAATTTACACCATATGAAAACAGAAAAGTTCTTCAGTAAAAATATTTTCATGATACAATATTCACTTTATTTTTATTCATGAATGGCAGTGATCATTTTATCCAAAGCATTTGGCATAAATGTCTCGCCCAAGGACACGTTGACAGCAGCAAAGGATTCAGTTCAGAACAGTCCATGATATCAGTATCCTGAGAAACACAAAACACCCAGTAGGTATTGTTGAACCATACACCCTTGTATATGATGTGGTACGAATGTTTTGAAAATTGCACAACTTATGAACACTAAAAATGACTTTGAAAATTCTTTTTCTTAGAGACAATGGATGTTAACATGTTAATAATACAGGCCTTGGAGGGGTAACTGGTTTATGTACAGCTGTGGGAACTTTGACTAGCAATGTAAATATATACTTATTTTTATATCCAGGGAGTTAAAAATTGATGTTTGTATGATAGTGCTAAAGTTATCATGGATGCTTCACATTGTTTGTTGACTAGTAGGGAGTAATATTCTCCATCAGGTCACTCACATCACAAAGACAAGTTTTGATCAATTAAGGAAAATATGCAAATAATAACAAAAACAAAAAAAAACAATAAAAAAAAAACACAAAAAAACAAAAGAAAAATACTTGGAATGATTTTTTATTGAAATTCATTTTTAGTCAACATTCTTTGTGGAGGGTCTGTGATAATATGTGGTTGCCTGTTCTGTGGTTCAGATAGATTGTGTGAATGGGTTTTCAAATTAATGATTAATTTTTTATCTAATTTTAATCAATAAAATGACACAATTCTAATGTTGAGTTTTCTTTATTCAATTTGACAATTTCATTGTTGTTTTGACCAGCACAGATAGGATCAGAGAAAGGATAAGCCTGCAGTCTATTACTAATTATCTGAAGAGATGGCAAATTGTTTTAGCCCTGCTCGATCAGGGATGTTTCTTCTGATTTCTACTTTGTATAAGACATTGGAGAGTCCAAGAATAAGACTGGCTGTTTTCTAATGTGTGCTTTTGAAGGAGCTGACTGTAAAACCATCCACTGCAAAATTTAGGATTTCCTTCCATGTGTTCTACTTGGGAGACATGATGAGACCAACACTGATCCTCCCATTACATCTAATTGGATCCTGTTTGCTCCCTTGGTGCTGAAGACACCCATCATCATATGACCCTGATTATTGCCAGCGGTTCGAGGATGTCACATCCTAAATACAAAACAGTAAGGTACCTTATATCCGGATATTTTTTGCGGTGTGCAATTTTGTTGAAAAAAAACCCAAAATGCACTTTTTGCAATTTTTTTGCATATTTGATTTTTTGTGATTTCATAATCCACAAAAAATTAAAAGGCCCCTTTTGAATACTTCATAATGGACACAGCTTACATATACACCAGTATAGAGATTCTAACATAACTGGCTACTGACTAGTAATACTAGATAAGAGATGTACATACTGACTAGTAGGTATGGATTACAGAAGTATTCACGGCTTGAAAGTGTTCAGGCGCCTGCACTCAAAAGATGCATAAGTTTAAACATATTTTATTTGACCAAAAATCAAGTGGAAATGGACACAAGTTAAACAACTTAGGAACGTCCACTTCCATAAACAATTATACAAGGTTACATATATATATGGCAGCATTTCATGAAACATTGAATCATTGATTTATACATAAAATAAACATTACTGTATACTGATGGAAAAATTCCCAATATCAGCAGCTTTATAATATTACTAGTAAGATATAAAAGATGCATTACTCATGCTCCAAGTGTGAAAGTTTCTTCAGGACTACAGGTATCTAATACGTCTAGAGGATCCAAACATGGAAGTCTTCTTCTTTATCATCCACATGTAACAGTGTTCTTCAGGATCCAAGCGCGACCGCCTTCTTGATTATTAAAATATGACAGTCTTATAGACTCCGCATTGGCAGATCAAAGTGTGGCATTGCTATAGTCAGTCAGCAGAAAACTGGTCGTTCCTATATCTTAAGCAAGGATGATATTCCATTAAGGGGATGCAGTGTGACGTTCAAACACAAAATGTGTCCGTCTTCTTCTCATTTAATAGCTTAATAGATAATAGCTTTCCTGAAGACCTAATGTGGTGCTCTACAAGCAGAATTCAACGCTGGTAATACGGATACGTTGACCTGGTAGAATCAAGCATGATATGTGTTCCCTAAATTTAATTAAATGCACGTCCATCTTGTAAGAGCCAGTGCAGAGTTTTAATTACTTAGTGTGATACACTGAGGCGTTCTCGTAACCGGATGGAGTGAACTTCCCATTCAGTGTGAGTGTGTTATTGTTGAAGGACAAAGTATAGCACGTAGAGATTTTCTTATAAACTCAAACGTGATATCCTTACAAGACTAATGTGTGACATTCTTCATCAAATGTGTCAATATTGCATTCTCCTCGGATAACACGTTGCAATGCACGGTGTAGTACACTCATGGTAGTGTAGAAGTCAGAATGACATTATTTTAGAAGAATGGTCCTTGATTTCCTAATAGAATCCAATGTGTCATTCTTCAAAAGTATGGCATTCTCATGGTAGAAAAGAATGGAAGTTGTTAGAATGGGACATCGATTTTACAAAAGACAAACACTTGAATAGCACCTTTCAATATAGAATTAGATAATGTATAGTTGCAGCTGTTTCGTCATTCCTGGACTCGTCAAAGATAATATATCAATGTATACATTTTGACTACCGACACATGTGCAGTGGGTGCGGTGACATACCTATCTACTTATCAAGCTTTCCTTCAGGTAAACAAATTGTGTAAACAACTGAAGTCGGTCATCCAAATACTTAACATGACCCTTGTTAGGTTTACCAACACCCAAATAAGAATATCATCTGAACGTTAATCTACACCACATTTACCACGTTGATTGTTTGTGGTAAAATCGTGTATACACTGTTGTTGTCCCGATACATTCGATAAACATAGACCTTTTCCTGGTGTGGAAATGTGACATCAACCTAACATAGCATTCCCGACTTTCTTTTACTCTTTATCTCTGCGACAACACGTAACCCGGATATGTGAATCGACAACACCAATGATGATAAACTGCTCTGAAATCTTTCGATCTGCGAGCTACCATATCAACAAAACAATCCGCTATAACAGGATTTAAAAGTGGCTGCTTATATTTGGTTACTTAATTAATATGCAAAAAAAAACCTCTTCTGTTACAAAATCACCAAAGCATGTCAAAGAGAAAGGCCATGTATGTTTTTTGCATTACAACAAAAGAATGTGTTTGAAAGACGGGCGAGCTCAAACGTGCTTAAAATTCTCACTTTGGCCTCCATACTTTTATATACTCCCGCTAAAGGAGATGTAGTAATTACTTTGCGCGTGCGTGACTCCATGTACCAAAGATTGTACAAACGACACACACACAAGTGAACAGCACCTTTTCATGATTCAGAGTGAGATGCAGTAGAGTCAAACAATGAATTAATCTGCATCATACAGCTGTTTCGTCCTTCTAGGACTCCTCAGTGATGCTACATCATACCGCTGTTTCGTCCTTCTAGGACTCCTCAGTGATGCTACATCACACAGCTGTATCGTCCTTCTAGGACTCCTCAGTGATGCTACATCATACGGCTGTTTAGTCCTTCTAGGACTCGTCAGTGATGCTACATCACACAGCTGTATCGTCCTTCTAGGACTCCTCAGTGATGCTACATCATACAGCTGTTTCGTCCTTCTATTTTTGATACATCAGATAACTTTATAATAGCGTCAAGTACATGTGTATTTTCTGAACCGTGCCACTATTCGAGTGACTTAAAACGTGGCAAGCAGGTTACGGAAAACCTTGAGGCCATGTTATTCAGATATATATTTTGTCTGAGGTGAAACCTAAATGTTATTATTACAGTTTTTTCCTCTGTGATCTATTTCAATGTATCTCCTGAATGTGATATGCCTTTTATGTTAATTTTTGAGTGGTATATGTTGGTTCATGTAACTTGTAGACAATAAATTTGCTTACTGGCCATAAAATAGATACTTGATATAGAATAACTAAATGAATAATATAGGAGACGATACCCGGACACGGGAGGTGTCATGGAGACGAAAAACCTGTCAATAGTATAGTATAACAGTTGTATCCAGGCTGTTGTTCTCACGGCTCTTTACAAAGAAGGAATAAGATGGAGACTTCATGGGGCATCAAAACATGATTAAAGGTTGGTTTAATTACTTCTGCTAAAACAGATCCTTGCTGCTTCAAATATTTAAACCGCGAAAATTTTCACCACAGAAATTACATTCTTACAGTATATAATAGATAAATACAGCTTAGACTTCGTTTCAGATAACAATTTTTACTTCTAAATATCTTGTGTTGAGATATATAATTGTAAATAGGTCTCTATGGTCGTTATTAGGTATGCGCGAACACGTTGCAAATAGGTGCTAATATCCTAAAGTACCTACACATTAAGTCCGTTTTGTTCTTCAAAAGAAATAAATCGTTGTCATTTTGAGATTGAAATTTCAAAATTAAAAGAAACAACATTCTGATCGATTCAATATATATATATGCAAGGAAATAAACAAGTGTTATATTACATTTCAAAATAGACTGTAGTAGGAATTAGGCAACATCTATAGTCTCGGTAATATTCCAGACCGCGTGTGTTTACATACCTAACCTGTACGTTGTTATCTAGCATGCAGATATGACGTCTGTCTGTGTACACTAAGATTATGAATGGAAAAGTTTGTAACTCAATAGTAAACAATGGGCCGATGTGTGTCCAGTCACGTGATCACTCAGTTGGAGGTGTGTCAGTGACGCGATAGTCGTTATCCAATGAAAACATTCAACGCAGCACGATTGTATGTTGAAACTCGGATGTATGATGAAACACGGGTATACATACAAACTGTTATGTTACCGCAGATTTAGTTGTAAACAATATTCGACCTATCAACACTGAAGCTGTAACTTCACACTCGGAAAAAATGGAATCGGTAAGAAAATGCCTCATCGTTACAACACGGAAACTAAATCCTGTTTCGACAGTTTCCAGATGTGTTGGAACTCGGACCAAACAACATCGAGAAGATCAAAT
The DNA here is from genome assembly GCF_031769215.1 of Ylistrum balloti. Lineage (NCBI taxonomy): Eukaryota > Metazoa > Mollusca > Bivalvia > Pectinida > Pectinidae > Ylistrum > Ylistrum balloti. The sequence goes on from NW_026782042.1 coordinate 712,238, forward strand.
TTCCGACGGACGATCGTTCCAAGTAAGGGTTTATTTTTGCCTATGTTACATGTATTAGATACTTCCCGCTATATCTACGTGTGTGTTTTATTACTTCATCTTTCTGGACCTACATTCTATATAAACAATAAATGTAGAATATTTACATTATAGGACATTAGGTACACAATTTAATATATTACATAATATCACGGACTTAAATATACAAGTCCGTGATAATATACTGGAAACAAAAACTAAAAACGCAGAAATCTGTGACACAAAGCATCATTCAACACAAACGAAAAAATCCTAGATGTTTATATACTTCCGATAAACATGGACACATCTATTATAAGTATGGTATTAAAACAACGTTATTCTATACAAGTTCGGCGGATGAGTTCTATAGGCATACATACATTCAGCATTATATCATATATAATATATTGTCTCGTGACTATCGACTTATTCTACAAAGTTAGTAGGGAGTTTATCGAATTCCTTGTGTTAACCCGATGTAAATGTGACTCGACTTTCTAGGAATTTAAATATATCACGCCATTCGTGCTCTCGCATTATATCTATATATATATATATATATACACCACTCATATATAGTGTAACTTGTTGTAAATGAGCGCGGCAATATACACGGGCTGGTACGGTATTTCAACATACATCTTTATAAAACTGACTTGTTGTATATTGAGTTAAAGTGTTACTATTTCAAAGACGATTTAACTTATCTTAAGATATGTATATTAAGCTGTAAATACGACTTACAATAATATACAATCTATTACGTCAGAAAATGGAATAATAGCGTTTTGCATTCCCGACACATATTTTCTTAAGATAAGTAGATTTATGTACCCAAGTCGTTTTATTTGAATGTCAGATATAAGGATAAACTGTGGTATGTTAAATTATTTAACCCAAGATGAAAACAATTATGTCCGTAAATGAGGATATTACAAATATCCATAGTGCATTTATGTTAGGAACTTGTGTCTCCTATACGCTTCCGTAGGCTGGTGAGAGTCAACATTTGGTTATGAGAAAAGCGTATTTTATACACGGTATGACTAATCTGTAAATACGTTATATATAGTTGCACCAATATCAAATATCTCGTTGTTTTCGGAGATTCAGCATAATCTTTCAGTGGGAGACATTTTATACTAGAAGGTACCTTACCTGTTGTAATTTGATCATAAATAGACATTGTAAATGATGATAGTTTTGTACATCTATATTAACACTGCGTTTTCGCGCTTTCACGTTCAGTGTGTAAGTCTGTATGTATGTCTCTGTGTATGTCTGTGTGTATGTATGTGTGTATGTCTCTGTGTATGTCCCTGTGTATGTCTCTGTGTAAGTCTGTGTGTATGTCTCTGTGTATGTCTGTGTGTATGTATGTGTGTATGTCTCTGTGTATGTCCCTGTGTATGTCTGTGTGTATGTCTGTGTGTATGTCCCTGTGTATGTCTCTGTGTATGTCTGTGTGAATGTCTGTGTGTAAGTCTGTATGTATGTCTGTGTGTAAGTCTGTGTGTATGTCTCTGTGTATGTCTGTGTGTAAGTCTGTGTGTATGTCTCTGTGTATGTCTGTGTGTAAGTTTGTGTGTATATCTCTGTGTATGTCTGTGTGTATGTCCCTGTATATGTCTCTGTGTATGTCTGAATGTATTTCTTTCTTTCAATATTGTTCGAATCGGTAATATATGTTTTCCCTCTATTTCTGTAATTCTTTATCGTTTGAGAAATTAAAGGAAATAGTAATAAAACATTAGATTTTTAGGAATATAGCATATTTTTAAAACAGGAAACATATTTTATTCTAGGAGATACATAAATAACTTTCTTCAATGTATGCTAGCTGGCCAAAGTCATTATATAATGACACATAATATTTTGTGACCCGCAGGCCAAAGACACAATGGTGTATCGGACAAGCAGACCTAAGGTCAAACCGGACAGAGATACGCTCAGTTTCGGTAACGTTTTTACTGACCACATGCTGACTGTGCAGTGGGAAGGCCAGTGGTCAGCCCCAGTTATATCTCCACTGAAGAACCTATCCCTCCACCCGGCAGCTAAAACTCTCCAGTACTGCACACAGGTATAATGATGTAGAACTGAACGAGGTTCTTATCATTGACATCAGAAAGAAATGGCCTTTATGTACAAGTTCTGTTACGATTGCCAAAAGTTTTAAGTTAACTTATATCTGATGTCAGTTGTTGGTGTTGTAGTGAATGAGTGATCGTTTCCAAATATTTCATCGTAAAGTCGAAGTTTATGAACAAATTACGACATCCAACAACCCACGTGGTAGATGGCTGTAAGGATGCAGTTTAAATGCCTCGCAGTGGTCTGGTGAGAAGGTGATCTACCTATATCTTAACCTTAGTTGGGTTGTAGGTAACACATCCTCCTCATACTCCATGGGTTACGCTCACTGCAGTTCTCTGCACCCCCAGTCTGTGATTGGTCATTTTTTTTCCCGGAACCAGCTTTAGACCAATCCAGTTACTAAGCTTGTGCCTTTAATTTTGCCACATCATGTTCAGGTGTTGTAGAGAGTGATAGTGAGTGTAATCCTTGAAATATCGAGGATTATACCTCATTTGTGACCAGGCAAATTAAAATAAAATTGTCATCTTGTGAAGTATCTGAAATTTAAAAATGATTCATAGGATATTATTTATTTGTAAGCTTATAAATCTTGGGTAAAGGAGTATTTTCGTACATTGTAACATTGTCCTTACACAATGCTAAAACTTTTTTTTGGGGGGGGGGGGGATGGGGGGGGGAGTTGGGTTGTTATTATCAGATAGTTCAACACGACTCAACGTATGAATTTTGGTGTATTTCGTTACCTCGGCCCGCTGTACTGTTGTTGTTATAACAAATGACGACCGTTGTAAGAGATAGTGCTTGTAACTAAGTGTACAAATTTTTACAATAATTCAATGTATTTAATTATGAAAATATTGCTTATTAACGTCCCTGTTTTAGGTATTCGAGGGTATGAAAGCGTTCCGAGGTTATGATGATAAAGTTCGACTTTTCCGACCAATGGACAACATGAACAGGATGGTGGGGTCTGCCGAGAGAGCAGGACTTCCGGTGAGTTGAAATATTACGTTCCTCAGTTTGAAGAGAAAAATATTCTATCAGATATTCGGATAAATATGGAGATGATCTTTTGTATCTTACCACAAAATAATCTGCAGGCTTATTATCTAAATTTTCTTTTTCTTTGAAAATCGCTGTTTTCAATAACATTTGGAACATTTTTCATGGCATTTAACAGACGTTTGACTCCGCGGAGCTACTTGGGTGTTTGATGAAGCTGTTGAGCGTGGACAAGTCCTGGGTCCCTAGGGCTACCCCAGATCTACCTTATTCTGTCTACCTTCGGCCGACTATGATAGGGACAGAGGTATGCTTTTCTGATTGTCTCCTGTTTCATGTTTAACTGTATTAAAATGTTTTGCCATGAAACGAAATCATGTATGTTTATAGAAGCCAAGGTTTCGTGTTTTCAATATGTAATTTTACATCAAACAGTGCCACTACAATCTTATTCAAACTACATGGGGTCATTATAAATCAGAACACCTTTGATGTGGATTTTCACCATACTCTTTCCGTTACAGCCTGCCTTAAAGGTAGACAAGCCTGGGTCATGTCTGCTCTATGTCGTCGCCGGACCAGTGGGCCCATATTTCAAGACAGGAATGGAAGCTGTGTCACTTTTGGCGGACCCTAAATACGTCAGGGCCTGGCCCGGGGGCTCGGGCATGTACAAGATGGGATCGTTAGTATCATTAAATGTTTAGTGTATTGTTTATAGAACACCGTTTATTTGTTATTTACCAGAGTAAATGTAAACAAACAGAGAACATTTATCTATGATATCTTATTTAAAGGTGTCAATCTACTACCAGATATTTTCATGTTTCAATAAAGAGTAGTCTCCCGTGCAGAAGAGGGTTTGACTCGCTGACAAACTGGACTAATTAAATAAAATAAGATATTTCATTTCACTTCGTCCCTCGTTACACCAATCGAATGTAATATTGAGTGAAGCGAAATAAACTGACTTCTTACTCATCTTGAAATCATAATCACGTGATCTGCAGTCTTATAAATTTTTGGTAGCAACTTTTGAATTGCAGTTATTTGTAATTCACAATCTTTCAACATTTCAACATATTAGCAGTCGTTGGTCTGGTATTAAGGATAGCGCCATGTAAAGGACGAAAATGACGTGTTTTTAAATTTCAATCATTCAGGTATGGAAGCTAAATTTGATCGTGATATTTCAGAAACTACGCGCCAACAATACACGTGCAGAAGGCGGCACTACAGGCGGGGTGTCAACAGGTGCTATGGTTACAGGGAGACGAAGAAGAAATAACAGAAGCGGGAACGATGAATTTGTTTCTTTACTGGATCAATCCTGACGGAGGTAGGTCCAGACTCTCTGTCTACCTGGCCTTATTTTAAATAAAACATCATCATACGTTTTTATCTTAATACCCGATGCCTTCCCTTCTTGTAGAAATGCTTTTAACCAACAGCAATAATCTGTGGAGAGTCTGATCATAGTGAAAATGGCGAACATATAGCTACCACGATATGATTCTGATACCACTACTAATATCATACAATTATTTTGAACTAATGTCAAGACTAAGTCTGCTTGTCGCTCAGACTTGATTGTTCATCTTTGTGCGCGAAATTTGTTTGGAAAAGTCGTACATGGTTGAGTGTGGTTTCCATTTGTGTATGGAACTGATCAAAAATATTGATTGCGAGTTTTCAGAACCAATTTGATGTTGATTATACATTGTTTCTAGAGAAGGAGCTGGTAACAGCGCCGCTAAATGGTTTGATACTACCAGGAGTCACTCGCCAGTCTGTGATAGATCTGGCCAATCAATGGGTGAGTAACTCAAGTGCCCGTATGTGAAACGTAATAGTTCCCCCCCCCCCCCCCCACTCCTCCATCCCATGGTTTGTTTGTTTGTTGACAAGTTTTCATTCTCCGCGACTCCTCCCGTTGTCAGTGTTCTGAAATGTTTACGTCAGTCAGAGACAAATATTTCGTCATATTGTACCGAGTCCTAATTTGAAATGATTTGAATATTAAACCACAAACATCGCACAAGGTCCTAGCTGAATTTATCGATTAAACTTTTTTGTTTAAAGGGTGAATTCAAGGTGACAGAACGTTCAGTTACAATGAAGGAACTCCTGAAAGGAATAAAAGAAAACAGGGTAAGTATTAAATTATATACCTTTTAAGTAAGGGAGGTCGTTTGAGAAATATTTCCGAAAAGTTAAGAAAATCATGAATCAATTTTGATGAAATGTGTGACAATTTTCAGTGGTCCTGTTGTTGGTTGTAGGTGATAGAGATGTTCGGGTCAGGCACAGCAGTGTCCATCTGTCCGATCAGCAAAATTAAGTACTGTGATCAGTGGTACATCGTATCTGAACAACAGAAGCTGGCTACAAGATTGTTTGGACAGCTCACCGCCATACAGGTACGTTTTGTTGGTTGTCATAGTTGTTATATCTCAGTATTGATCGCGATCAAAGCAAGATTAAAACACAGCATTGGATTGAAATATGTCCTTTGTATCGAAATTGTACATTAAAAAGACTATATATGACAATGACAATTTTTTTTCAAGGGGTGGAGAGGTTTTATATATCACACGTGTTCAGATTAAACTGCTTTCCAAAATCTTAGACCGGCTACTGAAAAATAGTCATAGTCCATGTTAAATGAAAACCAAGGAGATACTGCCGAAACCTAGGCCGCGACACAAGAACATGTATAGGTGTTTTAGGTACGAAGTTTGATGTTATCAGATCTTACGTTTTGAATTTACACTTGCAGTACGGCGAATGTCCGAGTGAATGGGCAGTGGAGGTAGACTGACCTCCCCATGAAGGTGTTATCTAACAACCATGGAAGACATTATCAGTTCCTAAGGCAGCCATACTTTGATCTTATTCTGGTTAATGTGCAAGAAACGTTATTTCCTGGTCACTGAAGTGACATTGAATCAAACGCGTGATTACAAGAATCTGATGTTTTCAAACACACAATTGACTTGAGATGAGAGTATAATAACAGACGAGGTAGTTTATACGGAAATATGTGTTTGTGAGGGAACTTTTGGAAGTAAGCTTGTGGAAGCTGGAGCTCGCCGAACAAAGCGATCATATACCTGTAATCGGACGCGCCCTACGAAAACAGAATTATTCTCTTTACCAGTCTCAAGCACTGGGAGTTTTTAAACTTCAATATTTTGTAGTATAATATTTGCATGAAAAGATTTCTAAGACAGTACAACTTATTGTGTATTCTCTTAAAAATGTTTGATGTGTCCTCTCTTTGTAATCCTATTTTTGAAGTTGTTGATCTTTTTAATATTATATTTATTTTGTTTTGTAAACAGTTTTTTTTATAATAAAATACTTTTACTGTTCAGAACGCATTCATTTCTTTTTATTTGTGAAATGCTATCATCCTTGTCAATATATCACATCCCTGTCAGTATATCCTGTCCTTGTCAATATATCACATCCTTGTCAATATATCCTGTCCTTGTCAATATATCACATCCTTGTCAATATATCACATCGCTGTCAATATATCACATCCTTGTCAATATATCACATCCTTGTCAATATATCCTGTCCTTGTCAATATATCACATCCTTGTCAATATATCCTGTCCTTGTCAATATATCACATCCTTGTCAATATATCCTGTCCTTGTCAATATATCACATCTTTGTCAATATATCTTGTCCTTGTCAATATGTCGCATCCTTGTCAATATATCCTGTCCTTGTCAATATATCCTGTCCTTGTCAATATATCACATCCTTGTCAATATATCACATCCTTGTCAATATATCTTGTCCTTGTCAATATATCTTGTCCTTGTCAATATATCACATCCTTGTCAATATATCCTGTCCGTGTCAATATATCACATCCTTGTCATTATATCACATCCTTGTCAATATGTCACCTCCTTGTCAATATATCACATCCTTGTCAATATATCACATCCTTGTCAATATATCCCGTCCTTGTCAATATATCACATCCTTGTCAATATATCACATCCTTGTCAATATATCCTGTCCTTGTCAATATATCACATCCTTGTCAATATATCCTGTCCTTGTCAATATATCACATCCTTGTCAATATATCACATCCTTGTCAATATATCACATCCTTGTCAATATATCACATCCTTGTCAATATATCCCGTCCTTGTCAATATATCACATCCTTGTCAATATATCCTGTCCTTGTCAATATATCACATCCTTGTCAATATATCACATCCTTGTCAATATATCACATCCTTGTCAATATATCCTGTCCTTGTCAATATATCACATCCTTGTCAATATATCACATCCTTGTCAATATGTCACATCCTTGTTAATATCCTGTCCTTGTCAATATATCCTGTCCTTGTCAATATATCACATCCTTGTCAATATATCATATCCTTGTCAATATATCACATCCTTGTCAATATATCACATCCTTGTCAATATATCACATCCTTGTCAATATATCCCGTCCTTGTCAATATATCTTGTCCTTGTCAATATATCTTGTCCTTGTCAATATGTCACATCCTTGTCCATATGTCACATCCTTGTCAATATATCACATCCCTGTCAGTTTATCTTGTCCTTGTCAATATGTCACATCCTTGTCAATATATCACATGTCACATCCTTGTCAATATGTCACATCCTTGTCAATATATCACATCCTTGTCAATATATCCTGTCCTTGTCAATATATCCTGTCCTTGTCAATATATCACATCCTTGTCAATATATCCTGTCCTTGTCAATATATCACATCCTTGTCAATATATCCTGTCCTTGTCAATATATCACATCCTTGTCAATATATCCTGTCCTTGTCAATATATCACATCCTTGTCAATATATCACATCCTTGTCAATATATCCTGTCCTTGTCAATATATCACATCCTTGTCAATATATCCTGTCCTTGTCAATATATCACAATATATCCTTGTCAATATATATATCACATCTTGTCCTTGTCAATATATCACATCCTTGTCAATATATCACATCCTTGTCAATATATATATCAAAGGATATATTTGTCAATATTGTCCTTGTCAATATATCATCCTTGTCATCCTTGTCCAATATATTGTCAATATATCCTGTCCTTGTCAATATATATCCTTGTCAATATATCACATCCTTGTCAATATATCCTTGTCAATATATCAAGCCTTGTCAATATATCTTTCCTTGTCAATATATATCCTTGTCATCCTTGTATATATCCTTGTCAATATATCACATCCTTGTCAATATATCACATCCTTGTCAATATATCATGTCCTTGTCAATATGTCACATCCTTGTCAATATGTCACATCCTTGTCAATATATCACATCCCTGTCAGTATATCTTGTCCTTGTCAATATGTCACATCCTTGTCAATATATCACATCCTTGTCAATATATCCTGTCCTTGTCAATATATCACATCCTTGTCATTATATCACATCCTTGTCAATATATCACATCCTTGTCATTATATCACATCCTTGTCAATATGTCACATCCTTGTCAATATATCACATCCTTGTCAATATATCATATCCTTGTCAATATATCACATCCTTGTCAATATATCCTGTCCTTGTCAACATATCACATCCCTGTCAGTATATCCTGTCCTTGTCAATATATCACATCCTTGTCAATATATCCTGTCCTTGTCAATATATCACATCCTTGTCAATATATCACATCCTTGTCAATATATCACATCCTTGTCAATATATCACCTCCTTGTCAATATATCACATCCTTGTCAATATATCACATCCTTGTCAATATATCCCGTCCTTGTCAATATATCACATCCTTGTCAATATATCCTGTCCGTGTCAATATATCACATCCTTGTCATTATATCACATCCTTGTCAATATGTCACCTCCTTGTCAATATATCTTGTCCTTGTCAATATCTCCTGTCTTTGTCAATATATCACATCCTTGTCAATATATCATATCCTTGTCAATATATCACATCCTTGTCAATATATCACATCCTTGTCAATATATCACATCCTTGTCAATATATATCCAATATGTCCTTGTCAATATATCACATCCTTGTCATATATATCCAATATATGTCCTTGTCAATATATCACATCCTTGTCATATATCCTTGTCAATATATCACATCCTTGTCAATATATCACATCCTTGTCAATATATCCTGTCCTTGTCAATATATCACATCGCTTGTCAATATATCACAATATATCCTTGTCAATATATCACATCCTTGTCATATATCCTGTCCTTGTCAATATATCACATCCTTGTCAATATATCACATCCTTGTCAATATATCCTGTCCTTGTCAATATATCACATCCTTGTCAATATATCACATTCTTGTCAATATATCACATCCTTGTCAATATATCACATCCTTGTCAATATATCACATTCTTGTCAATATATCACATCCTTGTTAATATATCACATCCTTGTCAATATATCCTGTCCTTGTCAATATATCACTGTCCTTGTCAATATAATATATCACATCCTTGTCAATATATCCTGTCCTTGTCAATATATCACATCCTTGTCAATATATCACATCCTTGTCAATATATCCTGTCCTTGTCAATATATCACATCCTTGTCAATATATCACATCCTTGTCAATATATCCTGTCCTTGTCAATATATCACATCCTTGTCAATATATCACATCCTTGTCAATATATCACATCCTTGTCAATATATCCTGTCCTTGTCAATATATCACATCCTTGTCAATATATCACATCCTTGTCAATATATCACATCCTTGTCCGTATTACATGAGTTGTCTGTAAGGAGTATAGACGATTTTACAAAGGATTATAAAAAACAAAAGGGCAAGATTTCCAATTTCCTTGACTTTGACTTGTTTTGTACAATAGCGAGTTTGATGAAGACACCGCCCCAAGAAAGTATCCATTACAAGCCTTTTATCTTTCTGATATTTTATTTTACAAATCAATATATATTTTCCCGAGATGGGAATGAGTTTGGTCCTCATCAAATGATTATAAGTTACAATGGACAATCCACAGTGGGTAAAATGTTTTAGAATATCGTGAGAGATAGGTGCCAAAAGCTGGTAGAGTTCCAGGGTCTAACAGTCGTGGAAGAGCGCAGTGTACATGAATAGATTAAACTCATAATTATAATGAGTTGTTATGATGTAAATGATTATGTTTAAAATCAAATAAATGTAATTATATACTTCAAAGATAATTTTCATAGTAACTAAAATACGGATGTATCTTGTAATCAAACGGTTTAGCATACCAAAGATTCCATACATGCGCATAGTAGATAAATACAGTTCTTTTAGTCAGACAATGTTATACATAACTGATACATTCACATCTTTTAGTCTTACAATGTTAAACATACTAGATAAATTCACCTCTCGTAACCTTACAATGTTATACATAATAGATAAATTCACCTCTCGTAATCTTACAATGTTAAACATAATAGATAAATTCACCTCTCGTAACCTTACAATGTTAAACATAATAGATAAATTCACCTCTCGTAACCTTACAATGTTATACATAATAGATAAATTCACCTCTCGTAACCTTACAATGTTATACATAATAGATAAATTCACCTCTCGTAACCTTACAATGTTATACATAATAGATAAATTCACCTCTCGTAACCTTACAATGTTAAACATAATAGATAAATTCACCTCTCGTAACCTTACAATGTTATACATAATAGATAAATTCACCTCTCGTAACCTTACAATGTTATACATAATAGATAAATTCACCTCTCGTAACCTTACAATGTTATACATAATAGATAAATTCACCTCTCGTAACCTTACAATGTTATACATAATAGATAAATTCACCTCTCGTAACCTTACAATGTTATACATAATAGATAAATTCACCTCTCGTAACCTTACAATGTTAAACATAATAGATCAATTCACCTCTCGTAACCTTACAATGTTAAACATAATAGATAAATTCACCTCTCGTAACCTTACAATGTTATACATAATAGATAAATTCACCTCTCGTAACCTTACAATGTTATACATAATAGATAAATTCACCTCTCGTAACCTTACAATGTTATACATAATAGATCAATTCACCTCTCGTAACCTTACAATGTTATACATAATAGATAAATTCACCTCTCGTAACCTTACAATGTTATACATAATAGATAAATTCACCTCTCGTAACCTTACAATGTTATACATAATAGATCAATTCACATCTCGTAACCTTACAATGTTATACATAATAGATCAATTCACCTCTCGTAACCTTACTATGTTAAACATAATAGATACATTAACCTCTCGTAATCTTACTATGTTTTACATAATAGACAAATTCACCTCTCGTAACATTATAATGTTTTACATAATAGATAAATTCACCTCTTGTAACCTTACAATGTTATACATAATAGATACATTCACATCTTTTAGTCTAACAATGTTATACATATTAGATACATCAACCTCTCGTAGTCTGCTATATGAGAACTGAGTGATAAGTTATGAGCCTCATATTTAAGGGTTTGAGGGCGGACATATTACATTATTTTTCAGCATAATCCCTTTCAGTATCGATACACTTTTGCCAGCGATGTTTAAGGACTTCAATGCCACTCTTGAGGAAGTCTTTTTCTGGGCAGTTCATGAAGTTCTCCAGTTCATATATGACGTCATCATCTGATTGAAAGTGGGTACCGGAAATAGCTTTTTTCAATTTTAGAAATAGATCAAATTCTCATGGAGTGAGGTCAGGCGAAAGCTTTTTTCAATTTTAGAAATAGATCAAATTCTCATGGAGTGAGGTCAGGCGAATAAAGCAGATGCTAAATCTATCGAAAGCCACAATCGTTAATGGCAGCCATGGTCTGTCACTGTTACTGAGTTTTCTGTGGCGCTGGAGTTTGATATTTCTCTTAACTGCCTAAGAAGTGATGCCTAATATATGTCCATGATTGTGTTCCCCTTTGCAGATATTCTACCATCAGAATATCATCAGCATCCCAGAAAACCGAGGCATAACCTTTCCAGCTAATTGAACAGACTTTGCTTTTTTAAAGGGGGTAAGTCAGGGTTTACACTTTTTTTTATTTTTATTTTTATTTTTTTTTTTTTTTTTCCTTTGGGGTGAAATGATGGACCTACGTTTCATCCTTAGTTACAAACCTCTGCGGAAAATTAGCAGGATTTGCCTCTAAAATGTTCAGATAAGCACGCGACAAAGTCCGCCTTGTGTGCTGCTGATCGACTGTCAGAAGTCTTGGTACCCAACAGGCTGAGAGCTCCCTCATTGCAACTTCTTTCGTAAGAATGGAATGTACCCTCTCCCCTTGAAATGTCAACTGTACTAGCTTTTTTTCTTTGTAACTCGTCTGCCAGCCATAACAATAACAAGGACTTTATTGACCATTTCCGAGGTTGCGTCATCCCAAAGGCTCTGCCTGCCACGCTTAAATTCTAACACCCATCTTTTCACTGTAGCATTTGAAGGAGCATCATTCCCTAGAGTCGCTACCTGTCAGTATGGATATCCAGTCTTCGGGTAGAGTCAGGGCATAACAAGATACATGCACCTCCTTAACTTTTTAACAGTATGGTACATAAGACTCTAACAGTATGGTACATGATACATGCATCACTCAACCCTCGGTACATAAAAGATACATGCACAGTATGGTACATAAAAGATACATGCACCTCTTGTAGTCTAACAGTATAGTACATAAAAGATACATGCACCTCCTGTAGTCTAACAGTATGGTACATAAAAGATACATGCACCTCCTGTAGTCTAACAGTATAGTACATAAAAGATACATGCACCTTTCCAAGTCATTGTGTTTTCGTGTTGCAGTTGATTCGATATTCAATGTTCTCTTCCTATTATCACAATTTTCATGCAAGTTCTCGTCAACTGATGACGGAGTTTCAAAAAATGCAGGACGATGAAATGCATGAGGAAGTTTTACGGTCGTTATCGTGATCTTCATTGAGAGTTTTTTTTTGTGTGCGGCTTGAAGCTGAACATATTTTATGCTCGTTACTTTGCCTGTTGGCTCCGTTGTTGTATACCTTGTTCTATTTTGAGAACGTGACATTACTTACTTGGATTGACCAAGATTTACATGATGGGTGTCGTCGATGAACTTTTTCAGGAGTCTCCGTGTAAATCTGTCTTTTATTCATATTTCGCCACAGTGTTTTAATGAATTTGAGATTGAATTGTGATTATGTTGCCATGTTGGTATTTTCATGTTCTTAATATGTTTAAAGTTTTGACATCAACAGGAGCATTTGTATACTTATATAAACAAAGAAAACATCATGTCAATGACTGCAATTTCTATTATACTACTTCGTCCCAATACAAGATGTATAAATCTAGTACTTACTAAATTGTTAGACAAGTATGTACTACGAGAGGTGTATGTGATTATGTAATGTTAAAAAGGCAACGCTTTAAAAGAAAGTAGTTTTCGATAATGTTTATTTGAATCTATAAGGTAAAAAGGTTGTAATGTATTACTGTATGGTGATTGTTTAAATGGGTTAATGAGTTATCGATCAGTAACCAAGAATTCCTACGTAAAGTACTCCTTTAAATGAACCAATAACGTTGCTGAATCTAATTTATCACGGAGAGTTAATACTACATTCAATAATGAGAATTGGACAAGATCAATTATCAATTCATAAATTTTTCAATGGTCAGGCTGAACGAGATTATCTCTCTACTGGAGTACTGCTTCAGATTTTATTACTAGTAAAAATAGAGGTAACAAACAGGGGAAGGGGGAAATTCAGTCAGGTATTTTAGTCAAAAATGTTCGTCTTTAAAGATCTTCGCACGGGCGCCAGAAAAAACAAGAAAATACCAACATGTCAACACAATCATAACCAAAACTAAAATTCAATAAAACTAGGGCGAAATGTGAACAAGAGAAATATTTACACAATCATGCCAATCGCTGTTTCCTTGTGTACTATGTAGGGGGCAACCTTTGTCACTCGGTGTTAAAAGTTTTATGTTAAAGGTGATGAGTATGGGTTTGTCGTTTTGGGATGAAAAGTTTTATGCGAGGGCAAAACGGTCAAAGTACGTTATAATGAATCTTCTTCTCCGTGTGTTCATTTGTTATAGATAACTTTACAAGATATTTTCAGGTTTTTCAGCCAGCCCATACTCAGTTTAAGTCGCTGATGTTGTACACGAAGTATTCTTTGCCTTGACTGACACACCTATAACATGTCTCCCTGTATCTTATGTGTGTTGTCAAGTAAAACACTATCTGGCATCTTTTCATTTTCGTTGTCATTTCTCGCTAACAGGTAAAACTTCTTGAAGAGGAAAAATGCCACTGAGCATGCCATACCAAAACCTCCGACGATGAAAACTCCCGCCATGTGACCAATGGAAAACTCGACTTGCGTTGACGATCGACTAGCCATTTGATTGTCGCATTTACGCTTGTTATCCCACCACCTAACATCAAAGAATAAAACAGCTGTATGATCATGTATGTCGCAATCACTTTAGAAGCAAATGGGAAGAAAACTTCGAATTTCGAGGAAACAGACGAGTTTGTTACATGGCACAATTCATATCTATCTATAGAACAAAGAAATCAAATATTGCATTTCCATATGATCAAAAACATCTTCTAGTTATGGTTATTTCGAACATACATCTTGACAAATATATTATTTGAAGTAATGTTAAATAAAAAAAAAAGCGCCGCCCACGAAAAAAAAAAACATCAAAAAATCATTTACTATCAAAGAGTGCTTACTTTTTCTGCATATCTCGAATAAAATTTCTCTCCTTGAGTTGCAGGAGGCCAATATTGATTTTAGTTTTAAAAGAGGCCCCGGCAGGCATCACAATCCCGTGTTCCTGTAATCGGACAGGTATTCCCACCATCTTAGTCTCGCAGTAGTTTTTCTCCGAGTAAAGGTTGATAAGATAATCGAATATGAAGGCATAATGTCCTTGCTCAACTCTTTGTCTGCCCACTGAGGAGTTCTGAACCAATCCGTAATCAGACTCGCGGATTTTTTCCCAGATCTGTTTGTATACAGGTCTACTGCCATCTTGTAGGAACTTCATCGTCGCTGACTTATCTATAGTGCCACATTCGATATCGCTCCTTTCCGCGAGCTCTTCCAGTGACGTAACAGGCTGTTCCAGGTTTGTCGTAGTAAGGAAGGCAGCCATGTTTGCTGTGTACGTACTGACTGTAATGAGAACGAAGAATGTGAACCCAGCCGTGACGATCCTCTGTGATGTCGGCCGTGGAGAAAAATCAGTGCCGCGCATGAGCAGTGTGCCTATAGAAAACCATAGGGTTTCCTTGACTGTAAACTGTCTCTCGACGCTGGTGTAATCCAGAATGTATAAAATGACGGACACTACAAAGGACGCGCCTACAGTGGCTAGCCAAAGGTTCAGTGAGAAAGGCTCCATAAACTGGAAAATGTTTTTTGCCTCTTTCGGTTTCTTGATGAGCATGTTGACTCCCGTGCTGATCACTCCAAGACTAAAATCGATAACCTTTTCCCTTGAGGACGTGATAGAAATGGCGCCCATCCCAATGTTCGCCCTCTGCAAGAAAGACAAAACAACACATATATAAGTGAGACGTGCTTTCAGCGGGATACAGACACAACAAAATTGACTTATCGTAAAGAGGCTGTTACTTGATATTGAAGGACCACGGGTTTACAAAGGCTTGGTATAGGCGTGTCTCAGATATCTGTTAGGACATACACGTTCGTGATAAATCGCTTGGAAGATACTTCCCAACAATCAGAGCATATCCGAGTACAGAGGCAACATATTTTGTCTCAAATCAGAATAAAATGGAGTTTAGCTTCAGGTCATTGAAGACAAATAAACCGATTAGACAAGCCATTACGTACCCCTGAGAGAACCTCCTCTACCATACCATTCCATGAACCGTTAGCGTACTCCGACCCATAAACGTTGTATGGACTTTCATAAATTTCATATTTAAGCTGGAGAACCTTTGCTAGTTCCCGGAGAATATCGATAGTGAATCCTTCGTAGCGATCGTTTCCCTCGTAACTATGACCATTCCGACCTTCCCTTCGAATGACAAAAGGTTCCTCCTGGAAACAACGTGTTCAGTTATTAGCAACTGTTGAATATGAATTCGATAAACAATTTTTTTTCTACTTTTCTGTTTTTATTAGCCCGTTTTGACGTCTCCACTTTCTACACCTACACTTTTCAAAATAATATTCAATAATACATTATGTCACACGCCAGCATAGATTGCTATCAACAGAAATGAAAATCAAATACCGTAAATGGCTTAGATTTCCTGAGCATTTTATATTACAAACACACTCCTTCAGACATATTTAGGAAAACATGACGCAGATCTGGAATTTACTTTTAATTGCGACTAACGAGCTCTTATAAACCAGGCCTCAGTTGCTCGAAGCTTGGTTAGCGTTGACCAGTGGTTAGTTAAAAGTTTAATTGTTGCCATTGGGAAAAACAAAACAGTAACTTAAAAATATCAATCTGATATGTATTAAAAAATCTACAGCTGTGAAATGGGAAAGGATGTTCTAATTTTTGTTTACTTAATATTTTAATTTTTTCAATAACCACTCGTTAATTCTAACCAAACTTTGAGCAAATCGGGCCCGCACTCTACAGTACTTCGACATTGGTAACCAAATAAACATGGATGCCATCGAGAGTTCTTTTCAAACAAATTATCGCGCGACATTTGGATTCGCGATAAACTATCCTTAATTATTAACGCGAAAATAAAACTGTTATGATTTACAGTATACCAGATAATAATCGGCAGGGGGAGGGGGTAACTTGTTGCTCTAGCGAATGTATTCAGATACAAAACTTTAGATATAGCTACAGGAAATACTTACGATGACGACGACGACTTTGAGGACGTCATCGAAAATGCTGCCTTGATCCTGATCACCATCAAGACTAGATCTTCTCAATCGTAACCGTTCCTGGACACTCGCACCGCCGGGGTTCCATTCCCCAACCTACACAGACAAATAACGTCAATACTATCAAAACATACGGAGAAGATGCAGTAATAATACGTTTAACAACAGATGCGCGATTAATTTATCGTTAACAATGTGATTTTGTTTGTCCCTCACGAATTCTTTAAGTTCTTTTGTGTCTTTGCATTGTAATGTAGCGTAACCAGGAAGTTTATAACAGCTGTAACACTCTATACTTACCTTGTGAAATAGACCCATACCCCCATGGTTAACCAATCGTAACGTGTAATTAACACGCTTTCCTTCATCATCAAACTGGACATGACCAGTCAATGGAGAGTCGAAAGTCACCTGTATAGAACACAATAACTATCTAAAATCTATAAATGTGAGACAGTCACATCCTAATACCGTAAACTTACTAATGTTATGGCATTATTGCTTTTTATAAAAAAAAAGTGCATTGTTGTCTTATCGCAACACTTACTGTGTGACAAAGAGTTAAAACTGTTACTAATATATTATATAGTTTCATTGTATCTTATTGACATTACTTAACAAAAGGTAACGATATTTATATCAGATGATCTTAAAACAATGAATCAAGAGGGATGTTTTTATTCTAACAACAAAAAGAACGAAACCAACAAACAAAAATCGTGTTGTAAGAAAAACAATAAATTTGCTCAGTTGTTATTACCTGGCGAAGTGCCTCCAGGAACCTCGCTTTTGAGAAATCAGGGTCGAAGAAGTCCCCAGACAGTTCGAGGTAGCGTGTTTGGGCTCTACTGACCAGCTCTGCTGCGTCCGTTGCTGCAGCCTCCTGACTGCTTGTCAAGTTGACGTTGTTAAATGTGTACCTGAAGGCCAGCAGGCGGCATCTTACGGCGTACAGCCCTTTCCTATACATGTTCATCTCTTTGAGTGGTTCTAGGTACATGGACTAGATAAACAGGAACAATAGTGTTATACGACCATGGTGATATACGTCGACACAATATTAAATACGACAAGAATAGTGACAGTTCAGATGATCTACCTCACTTCCTTTAATATTATCACATTGCCAGCTCGTTGTTTAACGGTTGTGTTCGCTTCTTCCTCATTCCAGTGTAATTTTCCTTATTTTTCCTGACTATGCTGTATTCCTCCTTGATTTAAATATGATATTTGTTCTAGAGGGTAAAGCCGTTAAGACACACTTGTTGTTAATATCGATAACATATCCCTCTAGGAAAACCTCTCCTCCTATCTATGTTTCATCTCTATCCGTGACGGTTTGTTTTTTTCGGCTGGAGAGTTCCTTTGTTTCATCCTATTCGCATAACCCCTCATGCATCATTGTCAATTGCATTTCTCTATTGCGTAATTAACCTACAATTTTCAACCACGTTTTATAAAAACTTACCGTATCAAGTAAGATGAAGACGTTGTGTTCATCTTCCAAGAGACCAAATGCCATGGCCTGTTGATAAAAAAGAAACGGATTAAATCTTCATTTTCTAGTTTTCTTACTTGCTCTTCTTTGACATGGCTCTTCATATCAAGCCATGACATACACTGGTAAACCAATTATCAAAATCAGTAAGAGTTCTTGTTTACCACAACATCAATAATTTGCCATAACGTATGCTTTAAAATTTTGTAAACATGTATTTTCAGAAATAATTGTGAACGTTGTGAAATATACATGTACTCGATCTAGCAAAAACTTTAAATTATTTGCAGAGGAACATAAACAAATGATCACCAATTATCTCCCTTGTAGTGTTATTTTCTTACGAGATTTTACATTGATTACCTCCCTTAGTTCTCTTCTCTCCACGAGGACAGCGTACGTAAGGTAGATAACTGAGGAGGAAACCAATCTAACAAGATATCAAAATTTCACCATTGCTGCTAAAATTAACTCTTTGGTGTCGTTTAAAATGGGTTTGAAGACTAAAATCGGTGATCTTTTAAAATAAGAAGAACAAAAACGTATTATCACAAACCTCCTTTAAGACTGTTTCTACAAGCTTGTCTTTCTCGTCACGCGGACTGCACGTGAGTACCACGCGCTGTTCCAGCATCTGTGCGTTTCTCAGGACGTCTCGCGTTTGTTCATTGGTCATTCTCCTGTTGCCAAGACTGACGGCGTAAGGAATTGGCGATATATTACTCTCAATCATCTGATTCACCAAATCCTTGCATTCTAAATAAACAATAACCAGAGTCATTTTTGTATATTAATCATAGAAAAGAACAGAATTAATTTCGTTCGTTAATGTAACGTCTATTCAAGCTAGTAGTTTGATCATGATAAAATCGTATATTATTACAGGGAGCTAAAACTTTTTTTGTCTGCAAGTGACATTTCTTCTTTAAGGAAACAAACCCTGGTTCTCTCGTGGGTTATCTGGCAGTACTACCACGACACTTGTCCAGTTCTGTGTCTTGCACAGATCAACAATGGCTAGGTTTATTTCTGACGCAGCAGGCCTCATTTCCACTACTGAATGCCATTGGACGGAGTCCGTTACACGGTTGTTGTCCACCCAATCAAATCCCTTGTAATCTGTGACGACGTATGGGATGCCATTCATTTGAAGAATCATGGCCATGTTGGTGTAAAAGGGGCCGATGACGACGGTCAGTCCGTACTCACTACCGAGATTAGCCTGGTCGTCCACCTCTGTAATATTCAACAAGACCACATGCCTTCAAATGTGAAAATTATGAAGTATTTGTCCAATATCAACACAAAAGAAATAACGTTTCATGATCTCATATGATGCATTTGTCATATATCACGGTTCAGAATACACATGTGCTTGTAGGTCTTCTAAAAAAACTAAATATTAAATCATAGGGCTAGTACACAACACCGTCTAGATTTTGACATTTCTTTGGATCACTTTGTATTTTCTTCATTTTTTCAGGTACCGAAAATTTAGACCCTGTTTTAGTGTTTGCTAATATTGACGGTTATGGACATAAATGTAAGATGTCAACTCGCCTAGTAAAATATTCAATAACTGTCTGGTCATTACACCACTACGACATCCCCAAAAATGTATGCGGAAGTCCTAGTGAATAGACAGCTAGAAATTATCAACATGATAGATGGTAGATTGTCTATTACATAAAAAGATCATCTAGATAGCAATGCATATAAACATATGAATACCAATTGTACAACTAACACAAAGCAAAGTCGGACACAATTACGACAAGTACTTTAAATATGAAACTTTTGGATAAACAAATTGTGTGAATTGGTTGATATTTTGGAAACACTAACACAATTGTGGAAGTATATGTATATGTTCATGAAATACCAACTGAAATATGTCTTTCTACAGGTAATATCATTCCCATTTGATCAAGTAACTCAATAATTTAGTTTATATTTTTAACCAGCATTATAATTTGGCAAGCAAATTATTCGTGTGTTTGTATTTTTACAGAGTCCCTTTACAAATTATTTGTGTATATGTATTTCTACGGAGTCCCTTTACAAATTATTCGTGTGTTTGTATTTTTACAGAGTCCCTTTACAAATTATTTGTGTGTATGTATTTTTACAGAGTCCCTTTACAAATTATTTGTGTATATGTATTTCTACGGAGTCCCTTTACAAATTATTCGTGTGTTTGTATTTTTACAGAGTCCCTTTACAAATTATTTGTGTATATGTATTTCTACGGAGTCCCTTTACAAATTATTCGTGTGTTTGTATTTTTACAGAGTCCCTTTACAAATTATTTGTGTGTATGTATTTTTACAGAGTCCATTTACAAATTATTTGTGTATATGTATTTCTACGGAGTCCCTTTACAAATTATTTGTGTGTATGTATTTCTCCTTTACTGACATATTTCATCTGTATTTTATTGTTATTTTAAAATATTATTTCGTGAAAAAAACATTTCGAAAGAACGAAATGCTTTTTCGTTAAAGCGCAATAAAATAAGTGTTTAGCATGTTTGCCAGGTAAGTGGCTGCGTATATTTAAGTATCATTTACATGGTATTTTGTTTCATTGAATATTTTATGGAACTTGCCGATATACTTACAATGTACTTTTACACTAAATTACCATATATTGCTCAACTGTTCCGTTAGGTGTTTTCAATTTAAAACATGATGCATAGAAGCATTTGTGTTTGTTTCTTCTTTGTTTCTTTTTTTTTTTTTTTTTTTTTTTTTTTTTTTTTTTTTTTTTTTTTTTGTTTTTTTTTTTGTGTGTGTGTTTTTTAATTGTTATTTCCATGCTCCTGGTTTTGATTAACATACAGTTAATGGGCCATACAGTGCTTTCTAGTGTAGATAGGCCAACATCAGAAGCTGTGCACCGTTAGATCCGCATGTATATGTCCTACACATTTAAATCTCATTTCCAACAGCGGACACGTTCTATGAAATACCAAGTCGAAATTGTTTCAAAGTAGGAATGGATATGTAACATGGCTACCGAAAATTCATACCGACAAATAACGTGATATCGGTTATATACATTTTATATTACAGGGGGTAAAGAATGTTCTATAGTTATTTTTAGATTTCATAAAGAAATCATATTTATCGATGATGTTATAAGATAGTTGAGGTATCAGTATAAAAGTACATTTGATTTTAACGTCTTCTTTTAACAATAATTAATGTATTCTGTTTATGTGTCAAGTTATATACTTAAATATATAGAAGTGATATATAACTACACCATTACCTTAAGTTTGTTTCCCATAACAGGCGCCTTATCGGTAAGTCGCATTGTTATGATAGCCTTTTTAAAACGACCATTAAGGATTTATACTGATAACCGTAAATAAAAGTTTACTGAAACAATGCAAAATTTGGAATCGTCGTTAAAAAGTTATTTGAAAGCTTCGTTTTGCTCTGATGGACGTTAATCTATATTTAAATTCTTCTAACAGAGCACAGTTCAGATTATACACAGCCTGATGTTGTTCCAAAATTATCACTATCTGTTATATGAGAATTACAAAACCTATCGATTTGCTCTGATGGACGTTAATCTATATCTAAATTCTTCTAACAGAGCACAGTTCAGATTATACACAGCCTGATGTTGTTCCAAAATTATCACTATCTGTTATATGTAAATTACAAAACCTATCGATTTGCTCTGATGGACGTTAATCTATATCTAAATTCTTCTAACAGAGCACAGTTCAGATTATACACAGCCTGATGTTGTTCCAAAATTATCACTATCTGTTATATGAGAATTACAAAACCTATCGAATGATGGGGCCAATGAAACATTTCTAATCTTGGTTTTCATTATTCTTTAGATCACTCTGGTTTTTTTGCCTCCTAGGCTTTCAATGTTAGGCCCTGAGCATCACCGATGGGTGTTGGGAGGACGAAACAGCTGTACGATGCAGTAATAATGATACATTATTAGATGTAATTGGTTTGTTCGTTATGTTAGTTTCTGGTAAAGTTGTGTTTGCATATCGACAATTAACTCATTCATTATTCAAATCGATGGAATTTGGTTCTATTATATAATATGATATCAACATGCAATAGAGATGTGATTTACAGAAAGGTTGTTCAATATCTATCACTTTGACATGTAATCTATTACAGACATGGGGAACATGCTATTAATGAAGAAATTATGCGGTTTTTTTTTTTTGTTTTTTGTTTTTGTTTTGTTTTTCAGTTTTTCTATATGTATTAATAAAAGCCTGTCATTTCACCACGATTAGGCATGTGATGCAATATTTAAACATTTTCCTATCCATATCAGGGTATGATCTTACATATGAATATTGAATATCACTATATTGGCCGATGGATTGATTTTTACTGCTGTCACTTGGTTAACAAATCCCTAGGTATGGGGAATTTCCGCCCCGCTGTTATTGTGACAACACAGTTTTACAGAGAAATTTAATTTCAACCCCGTTGTCAATAAACATGGCTATCAAAAAATCGATAATATAATTAGAAGCTTGTTTTTGTTTCTGGGAGTGACCTCAAACTAATTTGATAGTATGATTGACACTTGAAGTACTAAACAGTCAATAACTTATGTATAGTATTTCGATGAATTTTTGCGACATTTTAATTTCGTAGTCAATACGATTACAAATACTAATACTGTAAAATGGTGTATTTTCGTGGGTTACAAATATTCTTATTTTAACACAATATTACTTCCTTGGCACCTGATTTCGTGGATAAATTACTAGCACTAGAAAATTAATTACAATCCTTAAATCTTAATCATCTCGAATATAGAGTGATCTCGAAATCAATAATAAAAATGTAAAGTCTAAATCACGAGATAATTAGCTCACGGAAAGTCCATAATGACTTATGACTTTTCTAATTCTCTGTACTTACGGGCATTCATCCTTTTGGTGATTTTTGTCCAACCAGAATGTGGGATCTGGAGATCTCGGTCGATATCCATGATGACGACATATGGCGGCATGAAACAGTTCTGTACTGCTGTTTCATTATTCTTGATGTTTGCTGTTACAAAGTTCTGAAACGAGCGTCCTCGATCAGAGCTAAGTACACCTTCAGAAGTGAAAAATATCATTACTAAAACACAGAAGTTGCAAATACTTTTTGCATGTACTATGTACGGCATAATTATGCATATGTATATGTGGAACGATAATTTCTGGCATTTTCCAAAGCTGGAAAACGAAACTGTGGTGAAAATTTAACAGGGATTAGTAAAAGCCGTGATAGTCGAAAGCAAACAGTCGAAAAGTTCCACTCATGGCTTCCTTATTTCTGTTTTACTGAAAAGTGACCATAACACCTCAAGGAATATTGTTCTGGGTAATGTTTACCCAAGTAAGATAAACTATTTCAATGATTAAGGTACTCCCTCTCTCCTGGGAGACTGGCCTATCCTGACATTTACTTTCTATGACGGTGAAAGGAGACTAGGCTATCCTGACACTTACCTACTATGAAGGTGTATGGAGACTGGTCAGAAGAAGATGGCATACATTCAAGCTTTTTGCCTTGGCACTGAATGAGCATAACCATGAGGAGGCCGAGTTGTCCACAGAACATAGCTCTCCATGGTCCAATACGGTTCATCATATTTTCTTCTTTGACGAATTTTCCTAAAATGTTAACCATCAGATTACCTGATAGCGAGTATTCTGTAGGAATAATCACTATGGTACAGTGATGTAAAATTGATATTGTGACTTTGGTAATCAGTAATCGTAAAAAATATCAGTGGATATTAACATATCTTTGCAACATTGCATTTAAGAAATGAGCACCGTAAGCATTGGTTATGGATTTGATTTTAAAGTTACAACACTTTTGAAATTTTGAAATAATTCCCTCTCTCCATTTTCATATTGTTTTGTTTTTTTGTTTTGTTTGTTTGTTTTTTTTTTTTTTGTTTTTTTGTTTTTTTTTTCCTTCTATTTTATTTTATTTATTTATTTTACATTTATACATATGGTACATTTATATGTTGTTTATGTACACCTTGCAAGCTCGCGTACGTGTACATAAACAACATATAAATGTACCACAATGTCGTCAAATTAAGTTAAGTTTCCATTCTATAAAGTTTTATCAGAGAGCCATATTGCAAGAAAAGAGAAAGAAAAATATTTTGTAAAAATATTTAGTTCTAAACTAAATAATCTTACCTAAAATTACCAGAGCTATATTATTTCACGTGTCAATATGACGTCACTATTGTACTGTATTCATGACGTCACAATCCGTATCTATGTAAATATGTAAAACATCTGAAGAAGAAATGAAAGCGCTTATGTTTTACATCATGTGTTTTCCAGTGTTTATCTTTTTCTGTATATATATATATAAAAGAATTATAGTAACATTCTAAACATCTCTAAGGGCATTCCTAATCGGCACAAATAACCTATACGTAAAACAGCGTTATTGTGTTAATGTCACGTATTTAAATATTCCTTTGAACTGCAGTACCACTGACGTATCCTTGAGGAACAAACATGCTGTATGATGGGTGAAGTAAATGTTTACTTTCTGTATTGACCGTTTTCTGTGATAATCCAGACGTAAAACATATATACATTTTATAGACTAGAATATTACTAATATTATCAAACACAACATCACTCTACATATAATGAACGTGCATAAGCACACCGTATATTTCAGTAACACGCCCTCAATATCCCGCATTGAAACGAAATTCGTTCAGGAATGTGAAGTAAGCGCTATCAGTTTGTACCGTGGTTAACGTACTTGAATAACAGTGAATGGATCGAAAGGATCTAATTATTCTATTCCGCGTTAAACAATCACCAGCTCAACCACATCAATTGTTATTCGGGATTTTCGTCTTTCATTCACCACATTGAAAAAATAACCATTTGTTTGGCACCATTATTTTTTGAGAAGTTAAGCCTGCTTCAGAAATAAATACATAAATTTGATAACAGTAGTGTCATCGATATTTTGGTGAAATAACAAATAACCAACATGGTAGCAAAATTTAACTGTTTCTAAAAGACACTCCTACTCAAAGTTATGACAAAATATTATCGTAGATCATGAGCCAGCTATATTTCTCACGTTAATAACAGGAAGAAATGGAATCTTGCTGCACATAATCTGTTGTGACGTGATGTGTTATACAAACAATTATAATCAATCTCAAACACATGTGTAACCCCAGACGTCTGTTGATATCGAAATCAATGGGATCTAATAATAAAATTACTACAGTTCAACATTTATGTTCGACTTGTGATACAGATGGTTTGCATGTCAATGATATCTTATTCATATGATGTTATCATTTAAATTGCCCCTAGTGTATAGTGTCGGAATCTTTCTAAATATTTAATACTCATACATCAATACATCCCGTGTAACATATTTCTACATCTTCAATTAAATGCGTATACCATATTTGTACAAATATATATAATTACCTCCACGAACATGTCGGCCCAAACGCAACATTGATTCGAGAGTTGAATCTGTGTGTTGTGATGATAACCTTTAACAGATACTCATCTTTATCTAATAACGTAATAGCTTTTCCTGATAACCTAAAACTAACGTACCACTTGATGGCTTTGTTATCTCTCTAGTCAACATAATATTGGAAACATCGTTCATGATTATGTAGCGCTCACCAATCCCAACTGGAAACGTCACCCAGCTCAGTGCCTCTCTCAGATATTCGTCACATCTCCATTGGACTAAAGTGACCAAATTTTACTTTAAGGGCGGACAAACTTTATGTCGCCCTAAGCACCTAATTTTGTTACAAAAGAATTCAACATTTTTTTTGAAATAGTTCGGTGAATGTTATGTAAATAATGAAAAGCAGATTAACAATTTCTGTTTAGCTGTTTTTGTTTGAGCAATACTATTAAATCCTTTGGTCTAATTCATCACGATCCAATAGTGTTTGAGCAATACTATTAAATCCTTTGGTCTAATTCATCATGATCCAACAGTGTTTGAGCAATACTATTAAATCCTTTGGTCTAATTCATCATGATCCAACAGTGTTTGAGCAATACTATTAAATCCTTTGGTCTAATTCATCATGATCCAACAGTGTTTGAGCAATACTATTAAATCCTTTGGTCTAATTCATCATGATCCAACAGTGTTTGAGCAATACTATTAAATCCTTTGGTCTAATTCATCATGATCCAACAGTGTTTGAGCAATACTATTAAATCCTTTGGTCTAATTCATCACGATCCAACAGTGTTTGAGCAATACTATTAAATCATTTGGTCTAATTCATCACGATCCAACAGTGTTTGAGCAATACTATTAAATCATTTGGTCTAATTCATAATGATCAAACAAACGAACAAAAACGCTAAGCATACTGCAATTAACTGATCGCGACTATATGGGGAAAAGTTCACGAGGAAAATTTACAAAATGAACAGCGACGAGTGGTCAATCAAAAAAAAAAGAGGCAGGATGGCCGAGGGACGACCAGAGGTATTTAGAAGTCTTGGTGTTTTCTTTCCGAGGTCAACCTAAGGAGAGTGAAATGTGAAATAGATACTAAAATAATGGGATGATATTTTAGTCGCAACTTTCTATTTCAAATAAATGAATTAAGTACGGAAGGCCAGTTTTGGACCCTTGAAAAGGCACCGTTTTAAGGATTCAAGGTTATAGCAGAATTTCACATTTCGAACTTGAATTCCGATGCATTAATTTGGAATTTGGCAAGTCTTGGTGCCATTATTTCTTCTTGTGGTTATATGCGAAGTAAAAGTGAATCAGTATGCTATTGTTAAGAAGGACATCAAAAGATTTGATGTACCACAAAGTTATTTTAGAATTAAGACGGTTCGTTTAAAAAAGTTTGATAATCGCTCACATTCATGAAATGACTGAGATTAACGTTGTGTTGTTAAATATTTGTGTAAGAGAGGGAGGTGGGGAAAAGTCAACTAGTAGAGTGGTGTGGAATAGGAATAAACTACCCTATGGCATAGAATTAGGTTTTAGAACTTCGCCATACCTTAGAATAGAATACCCATGTCTCAAACAATTACACATGTCTGTTAGATTATATACATATTTTACTATCACATGATGTCATATATCACATTACCTACAATGGAGGCATTTTAAACAAACAAATGTCCTACAAAGATTTCATAACCTAATCAAACAAACGAACAATGGTTCCATGTTTCCTATAGATATATTACGATATCGAATCGTTTCATGATGTAACACTTTGAAACGTTTCAAATAGAACGCAACAGCGAGAATCATTTCTATGTATTTTAAGGGAAAAGTTGAAAACTGTTATCAGGATGAAACAGCACACATTCATATATGCGTATAAATACTAGACTTTCAAAACTATGTCGAGTTTATCAAAATCTTACCTGATATGTCTTGTGTTGGTATTTTCACTCAATTCAATAGATATGTTTTCAATGAAAATGATTGAGAATCAACGGTTATATCGTTACCATGTCCACCATAAGTCTCTCACACTGCCCTCGTTACTAAAAGCACAGCATTGATATATACCCATGTGAGCAGGCGGCAAAGCAAGCCCGATCCATTATTGATGCTGGACATATCTGATAAAACTCAATAACTTGCATTGGTTAATGTGGTGAAGAGAAGAGGTCCTCCCACGAGAACGTCGGCATTATTACAGGAGCCTGCCTGGGAGCCTCCTTCCTTTACTACGAGGTCATACCTGGGTCTCGTTGAATCCGATATAACGAGAGCAAAACAGTCTGTATGACGAACAAGGATTCAGTGACTTCGAAAACATTGAAAAACTAAAAATAGACTGACGATACTTTTTTCGGTGTCATCCTGTAGTCATATCGAGTTAGATCGCGGGCATCCATTTCCAGGAGCATCACATTTGAGCAAAATTATTATCTAGTGGCGAACTATAGGAGGATCACAAGGTTGTGACTTCCGGTATATCCAGGACTGTCATAAAGTCAATGAGACAACTTTATGTTAACAAAGCCGAAATGGTGTCTTCATACCTTGCAATACTTTTGTTTTGTTGCCTCTGCGCGCCCGGTTCCATGGAAAACTCCTACATACTCAACGCAGGTACATGTTCTTTTTACAACTTTCCGTGCATATGCACTTATCGTTCTCTATGTTGATTCTAGAACTTCAATCACTTTGCAGTTCATGCATTTATTAATTTATTCATTCATTCCTGCCATGTATTCTATCTTTCCTGTTTGATTCTGTCTTTGTTAGATGCTACAACAAACGATGTTTGCATATTTAGCATAAACCGCCAAGCAAACAAAATAACAATAATGTTGGCATACTAATTAATTATTTGTTTAATTTAGTGCTTGTTTTTCCCTTCAAATTGCTATGTCAATTTGGCATATTTTTAATGGAATAACAACACAAAAAACCAACATGTTAACAGAGTCTTAATTCAAACATAACTCCGATGAAACATAGACAAAATATGTATTTAACGGACATTAAAAGTACAATGAGAATCAGACAAAGTAAGAGCAATCATTCTCCAGTGAAAGAATTACTAGTTAAATCAAGAACATATTATTGCTTCGTGCGATATCACATATCCGATGGTCATTGGTATCCTGTAGTTTATATTACCAGGTCTCCACTTGAGACCAGTGGACCCGTATTCATGAAACCGTTCTCATGCTTAAGCATTAATTTTGTCATCAAGCCTTATGTCTTGTTTAAGTTAAACATTAATAAATAAGGCTGAGTTTGCCAAAGATTTAACAAAAAATCTTGAAAGGACTTCAAGTTATATTCAATGTTTATATTTGGCATTTAGGTTCCTGAAGCAGAATGTTGAACCTACTGGAACTTGTCTTGTCCGTGTTTTCTTGTTTATATTTTGCTCTTGTTTAGATGACTTTGAGTTTGAAATAAGATTACGTAAACAGATCGGCAATTTAATTGCACATCATATCTGCGCTAACGTATTTTTTTCTATGGTTGATGTTCTTGTATTCTAATTAATTCATTTACTCCTGAAAGTTCCTGGGTTGCAATCGAATTAAAATTTTCGGAAATGAATCTTAAATACCTATTGTGATATATAGATAATTAGTGTAAAGTTGTGTCCTTCATTGTTATAACATGTTTCTATTCGTCTGTTTTGTTTGAGCGCATTGCGATACGCCGTTTCTTTATCATTTACATCCAAACGGATTGTTCCATAATCACGGCATGCTTACTCATGTATGAAGTGAAGCATATGATAGCTCTGACATAACGCTCAGGGACAGTATATTTCTCTGTGAAATCTGGCCCATGACATTTGTTGTCCCGATTGGAAAAATAAATTATGTCATCCGAAGCAGGGATGTTCCAGAAATATGGAAGAAAAAACTCGTTTGATTTCATTTCACGTGTTCTATATATATGTGTAACGCAGTTACAAAAAAATCCATTAGGATTATATCAATTACTTTGCTATCTCGTGTGTCGAATGAATGCGTTTGGAAGTTACAGATACCATAGGTAGGATGGGTGAAGGTGATGATTGTAACACAAACCTTTGAACAACACAGGAAAATGCATTTGCCGATAATAATTTATTAATTTTCTTACATTTGCACTTCTGTGCTTTTTCACTTAATGCAGAAAAAAGTGGATTTGCTCCTTAGTTGATGAGTATCAAGTGTCCCTTTGTAGTCCATTTGACCAATGCAAATGATTCGAATAAGATGTATGAATACCATTTTATCAGCTTTAATGTGTGTACGTTTCTGTATGTTAGTAATTTATATGAACAGCGTAATCATCCTTGGTTCATCTGACCACCATTACAAACATATCATGTATACTCATTTACACCCTCTGGTTGATGAGACAGTAACAAATGTATGAGCATTTAGCTCTGGAATTCTCACACATCATAGACATAATTTCATATTCATGTCTTGTATATACTGTGTATAAAGCAGTTAATTGAACATACGCGAAAAAACAACACTTTAAAATACTTTAAAATTATACATTTGCCCTATTCTCTTTAACATATAACAAGTATTCTTTCCTGTATATCTCTCCCAGGTGACCATATAAAGGAGAACACTAAATTGCGCGTGATATTTTACCGTCATCTTCAGAATCATTCAATACGTATTTAATACAGAACCGTAGAGATATGCAAACCAGACACAAATCGATATATCTCAATAAACATTTTCACTAACATTGATGTCCAGGTTTGAATATTATTTCCCCATGAATCGACAGGAACTCTGCAGAATTGTAAACATGGGCGGTATTTCGCATGGAACACACTAGAGAATATTTCCAAACAAAACGCTTCAAAACAACGAAATATAACCATTATATGAAATCATGGGCGTGAGAAGGTTATAAAAACATTGCCTTTTATAGAATAATCATTTACGTAACAGAATTTGTTGATATGAAATTAAAATCATGGATTATGGATATGTATAAAAAGGTATTTGTTGAACTAAAATTTAAGTAATAGATGATGTACGATAAATATACTGAGAAGAAAGAAACGTCACGTGGTTAGTCACTGGTGTGAAATTCTTTTGTTCTAGTCATACATTTGAGTTTTTAAACGATATTTATTTACCACTATTGAAGCAGAAGTACAAGATGTCATATATAGGCTTTGAAACTGATGAAACTTCAACTATGATATACTGTATCTTATTTTAAATTTGTATCGAAATGTGCTATTCAGCTGTGTATTCATACTTTTTATCATGGCGCAGTTTAGGTGTTACTACACGTTTCGTATTTATAGGTCAAGATTGATTAGAATTATTATTATTTTACCTGATCAAGATTAAAAGATTTGTCCTTGTCTTTTTAACATGTTAGGATGGTTTCAGCAAATTCTAATTTCGAATTACAATTTCGTATTTTCTTCTTCTCCTTGTTATATCATGCTCTTTTTTTATTATCAATAAATATATATATAAATGTATATCAGAAGTGAATGCTTATATGTGGAAGTCAAACAAGAAAATATCGCCGAATTTTATTTGAAAACAAGCAAGACATTGTAAAAACAATTCATAATTGTAATTTTTTAAATCCAGATGTTCTGAAATGGCATGTGTAATGAAAAGTGATGTGCGCAGTATAATATTAACTGTTCAGTATATTATATAGGATGTATGTTGATCAATTGTTTTTTGTTTTTCACTCATCACTTTACAATAATGAAGTTTCTCTCAAAATTAAAAACAATCCTTTACGGCAATGCTATTATCATTATTATATAAGGACGCTTATGCTGTGTTATTGTCTTCACCGGATCCTCTTTGTAACCCATCACACCTGTTGACCTATATCCAGATATGTTATCTTGCTGTTGTTGTTCATTAACTATCTTTGTTATTCCATGACATATTTACTCAATGTTTAGCACCCTTTGTTTACTTACTGTATTCCACGGATGGTAAAACTACTTCGCGATTTTCTACTCTGCATTTTAAGAGAAAATCAGAATTAGCAAGTTGTATATGCTGATCCTGTTGAACATTTTGATTTTTTATTTGTCCTTTTTCTTTTCTGTCATTCACTCAGTCTAAATTGATTCTTGGAAACATACTAAAAGGCTATGAGTAATAGTTAAGGTTTGAATTACTGGACTGGTACAGTCCCCCTCTAGATTTCTTTCGATCAATTTTGATTTTCCTCAGTCTCCTCCTAAATATTTGATAAGTTTGTATTGAAAGATGATATTCACAAATCCGCATCAGACATCATACCATATAAACCTTGAGTATATTAAGTGGACAAATTTGTCATTTTTCTTTTTCTATTTATATACTTCAACCTCTTTCAATCCAATGCAGTTAGAGTGGAAGGCACTTTAAAACTATTTCCTATAACTATTCTAAGAAGTAGAATTTTCAAATCAAACTTGTGAAGTGATATTTTAGAGGATTTCTTTTAAATAGAAGTAAACATTTAACTGTAATTCATGGTTTTCTCTAGGAAACGCGATCACATATACTACCTTTATCTTTCAGTTCCTTATTTTTATGGAATTACAATATAAAGTATTTAAAAAACGTTACTAGTATTTTGACAAATGAAAAATAGGCCACATTCACCACACTGAAAAACAAACATTTAAACAGAAAATACGATAGTGAAATATGAATGCAATGAAAAGGACAAAGATTGATTATTTTAGAGTGTAATGTTTATGTTGGGGAGAATCCTTACAGTTGGAATATTTCCAACCGTTCGTAATTGAACGGAATGTTCTAAAAGTGATAACACACGTCTGATATCAAATCAATGCCGATCAAGGGTGATATAATGGGCTGACTGAAACGGCTAACGTTCAAACCGCGCAACATGCACGTGCTTGGTCAACAAATGGGAGAGCATATTGGATTGCTTGCCAAATGCAAACACATTAATTAGTTTGTGTCTGCGGTAAGTCGATGTAGCGTAACTATGTGACAATTCGATGAAAATCCGTTGGTTGCCAAACTTTTTTTTTAATCTTGAAAATGGAAACAACAAACATTAAGGTACTCCATGTCAATATGTCCGTTGATTATTATCTAGTTATATAAGCTATAACCTGTACTGTTAGTTATTGTTTTCAAATCTGTTTTGGTATTTTACCATTCAATTTAAGCAAACCTAGTTTCATGAATCTTCCATAAGGAATTTTCTCTAACTTAAAATACCCCATGGGAGAGCATTACATAGGTTAGGAAAATGTCCTTAAATCAAAGTTTTTCCTGAACTTATGTGATGTTTTTCTATGGTAGGTAAGATTTCCGAATTCCTTAAGTTAAGGAACATTTGTAAAACTGGGACCCATGCAGTTGTTCTTAATAACTCCGTATATCAATTAATTGTTTACTTGTTATTTAGTATTAGTTGTAGTGACTTCGGATTTTATTTTTCTGATACTTCTTATCAAATTTTGTTTGTGATTACGTACTTACTATCTGTTTATTTCATTGCTTTTAATTCCATCTCAGATGACAATTTAAAAGTCCGTCGTTAGATATT
The DNA here is from genome assembly GCF_031769215.1 of Ylistrum balloti. Taxonomy (NCBI): domain Eukaryota; kingdom Metazoa; phylum Mollusca; class Bivalvia; order Pectinida; family Pectinidae; genus Ylistrum; species Ylistrum balloti. The sequence goes on from NW_026782042.1 coordinate 745,941, forward strand.
AATATCGGAAGTGATTTCCTTGATCACTGTTTTTTCGTTGACTTCGTTGCAGAATTGTTGAACTTTAACTTCTCCGTTAGTGAATCCAAAATACCAATTAACGTGGAAAGCTTTCCACCTAGCTGTTTGATAAACGTGATGATTTCAATTTCCGTACTGTGAATTTCACATTTTTTGATAGCAATAATCCTGCATCCCCAACCTGGTGTTTACATGTCGTAGTTGATTCGATATTCAAGGGCCTGTTGCCATTATCATGATTTTCGTGCAAGAAGTCAACTGACGGAAAATCTCGTAACACAAAAGATGAAAGGTTGATGACAATTATGAGAAGTTGTATGGTCGCCGTAGTGATCTCATTTAGAAATATTCCATTTCTTTGAAGGATATAAAGCTGTTCGTGTTTGATGCTAGTTAGTTAGCCTGCTGTTTCCGTTGTTGTATACCTTGTTCTCATTTGAGAACATGGAATTGCTTACTTTGATTGACTAAGGCTTACATGGCGTCGATGGAGCAGACGACGCTAACTCTACTGGAACAGCTGGTCTTTTTCTCCTTGTACTATTTCAGAAGCCTCCGTGTAAATCTCGTTTATTCATATTTTGTCCTAGTTTTATAGAATTTGAGTTTGAATTATGATGATGTCGACATATATTTTCTTGATGTTTTTTCTTTAGCAATTCTTTAACAAAGTAAATCTGCTACAGCCGGATGTAGTGCAGTAACATTACTTGGATAGCAATGTAAAAGTAGGATCTTTCGCTTGATAGACCTCGCGCTTGACTCAATGAGAAATTGGAATTTTCTGTAGAAAGTGACATAAGTGGCAATTTAGAACCCTTTTCATCGCTGACGAGTCCAAGAAGGAGGACGAAAGAGTTATATAATGCGGTTCGATTCATTGTTTCATTTTAAATTATCTAATTCGAAATATATATCAAAATGCATATTTCATTTGTTTGTCTTATGAACAATTATTGAAATTAGTAGTAATTCCAAACCAGGCTAAAATCGATCATTGGATTTTTAAAAAGCAAGGCTAATACACGGCGGTTTAAGTAATTTGATTCGGTAGACCAGTCATTATAGTTCCATCACACTTGACGTCTCCTGTATACAAGATTAATCTGTATTATATCAACAATGTTACAGCGCTGGTGTAGGGATTAAAAACAAGTTAGGCATAGTATGACAAATTATTTTAAAATAGTGAATAACCCATTATAAATAACTGAAGTCCGTTATTGTAATATTGACAGACTTGTCCCACTGATGGGACGTCTATGTCCCACGACGTCCAATATTAATAACCATAACTTATTATTGCATACCCACGTGTCTCATTAAATTCGTGGATATTGCTAACAGCGACGGAACACGAAGAGGTCGAAACACCATAGCATTAGGTCGTAACTAACATATTCAATGACAAGAACGAGCACAATGGCACTAGATCAGAACTAACATACCACTCACCAGAACAAACCACCATGGCACTAGATCAGAACTAACATACCACTCACCAGAACAAACCACCATGACACTAGGTCGGAACTAACATACCAATCATGAGAACAAACCACCAGGGCACTAGATCGGAACTAACATAATACTTACCAGAACAAACCATCATGGCACTAGGTCGGACCTAACATACTCACCAGAACAAACCGCCATGGCACTAGGTCGGAACTAACATACCACTCAATAGAACAAACCGCCATGCCACTAGGTCGGACCTAACATAATACTCACCAGAACAAATCACCATGGCACTAGGTCGGAACTAACATACCACTCCCCAAAATAAACCACCATGGCATTACATCGGAACTAACATACCAATCACCAGAACAAACCACCAGGGCACTAGGTCGGACCTAACATACCACTCCCCAAAATAAACCACCATTGCATTACATCGGAACTAACATACCACTCACCAGAACAAACCACCATGGCACTAGGTCGGAATTAACATACCACTCACTAGAACAAACCACCATGGCACTAGGTCGGAACTAAGATACCACTCACAAGAACAAACCACCATGGACTAGGTCGGAATTAACATACCACTCACAAGAACAAACCACCATGGCACTAGGTCGGAATTAACATACCACTCACTAGAACAAACCACCATGGCACTAGGTCGGAACTAAGATACCACTCACAAGAACAAACCACCATGGACTAGGTCGGAATTAACATACCACTCACAAGAACAAACCACCATGGTACTAGGTCGGAATTAACATACCACTCACTAGAACAAACCACCATGGCATTACATCGGAACTAACATACCACTCACCATAACAAACATCCATGGTACTAGGTCGGAACTAACATACCACTCACTAGAACAAACACCAACCACTAACATGGCACTCACTAGAACAAACGACCACACTACTAACATACCACTCAACAGAACAAACCACCATGGCACGGAACTAAAATACCACCACTCACCACTCACTAGAACAAACCATCCATGGAACTAACATATCACTATGGCACTAGATCGGAACTAACAAATCACTCACTAGAACATACTACCATGGCACTAGATCGGAATTAACATATCACTGACTAGAACAAACCATCATGGCACTAGGTCGGAACTAACATACCACTCACCAGAACAAACCACCATGGCACTAGATCGAAACTAACATACCTCTCACTAGAACAAACCGCCATGGCATTAGGTCGGAACTAACAAATCACTCACTAGAACATACCACCATGGCACTAGATCGGAACTAACATATCACTCACCAGCACAACCCAACATGGCACTAGATCGAAACTAACATACCTCTCACTAGAACAAACCGCCATGGCATTAGGTCGGAACTAACAAATCACTCACTAGAACATACCACCATGGCACTAGATCAGAACTAACATACCACTCACCAGAACAAACCACCATGGTACTAGATCGGAACTAACATACCACTCTCTAGAACAAACCGCCATGGCATTAGATCGGATCTAACATACCACTCACCAGAACAAACTACCATGGTACTATGCCGGAACTAACATACCACTCACCAGAACAAACCACCATGGCACTAGATCGGAACTAGTATACCACTCACCAGAACAAACCACCATGGTACTATGTCGGAACTAACATACCACTCACTAGAACAAACCACCATGGCATTAGGTCGGAACTAACAAATCACTCACTAGAACACACCGCCATGGTACTAGATCAGAACTAACATACCACTCACCAGAACAAACCACCATCGTAATAGATCGGAACTAACATACCACTCACCAGAACAAACCACCATCGTAATAGATCGGAACTAACATACCACTCACTAGAACAAACCAACATGGTATTAGGTCGGAAATAGCATACTACTGACTAGAATCATCATGGCACTAGGTCGGAACTAAAATATTCACCAGAACAAACCACTATGGTACTACGTCGGAATTAATATACCACTCACCAGAACAAACCATCATGGCACTAGGTCGGAACTAAAATATTCACCAGAACAAACCACCATGGTACTAGATCGGAACTAGTATACCACTCACCAGAACAAACCACCATGGTACTATGTCGGAACTAACATACCACTCACCAGAACAAACCACCATGGCACTAGGTCGGAACTAAAATATTCACCAGAACAAACCACCATGGTACTAGGTCGGAACTAACATACCACTCACTAGAACAAACGACCATGGCACTAGGCCGGAACTAACATACCACTCACCAGAACAAACCACCATGGCACTAGGTCGGAACTAAAATATTCACTAGAACAAACCAAAATGGCACTAGATCGGAATTAACATACCACTGACTAGAACAAACCATCATGGTACTAGGTCGGAACTAACATACCACTACTCTAGAACAAACACCATGGCATTAGATCGGAACTAAATATTCACCACCAGAACAAACACCATGGTACTAGGTCGGAACTAACATACCACTCACTAGAACAAACCACCATGGCACTAGATCGGAACTAGTATACCACTCACCAGAACAAACCACCATGGTACTATGTCGGAACTAACATACCACTCACTAGAACAAACCACCATGGCATTAGGTCGGAACTAACAAATTACTCACTAGAACACACCTGGTACTAGATCACTAACATACCACTCACTAGAACAAACCAACATGGTACTAGGTCGGACATAGCTCACCAGAACAAACCATCATGGCACTAGGTCGGAACTAAAATATTCACCAGAACAAACCACCATGGTACTAGATCGGAACTAACATACCACTCACTAGAACAAACCATCATGGCACTAGGTTGGAACTAAAATATTCACCAGAACAAACCACCATGGTACTAGATCGGAACTAACATACCACTCACTAGAACAAACCAGAACAAACCACCATGGCATTAGAACAAACCACCATCGGAACTAACATACCACTCACTAGAACAAACCACCATGGTACTAGATCGGAACTAACATACCAACTAACATACCACTCACCAGAACAAACCACCATCGTAATAGATCGGAACTAACATACCACTCACTAGAACAAACCACCATGGTACTAGATCGGAACTAACATACCACTCACTAGAACAAACCAACATGGCACTAGGTCGGAACTAAAATATTCACCAGAACAAACCACTATGGTACTAGGTCGGAACTAATATACCACTCACAAGAACAAACCACCATGGCACAAGGTCGGAACTAAAATATTCACCAGAACAAACTACCATGGTACTATGCCGGAACTAACATACCACTCACCAGAACAAACCACCATGGCACTAGGTCGGAACTAAAATATTCACCAGAACAAACCACCATGGTACTAGGTCGGAACTAACATATCACTCACCAGCACAAACCACCATGGACTAGGTCGGAACTAACATACCACTCACCAGAACAAACCACCATGGTACTAGATCGGAACTAAGATACCACTGACAAGAACACACCGCCATGGACTAGGTCGGAATTAACACACCACTCCTAGAACAAACCACCATGGACTAGGTCGGAACTAACGTACCACTCACTAGAACAAACCACCATGGCACTAGGCCGGAACTAACATACCACTCAACAGAACAAACCACCATGGCACTAGGTCGGAACTAAAATATTCACCAAAACAAACCACCATGGTACTATGTCGGAACTAACATACCACTCACTAGAACAAACCATCATGGCACTAGATCGGAACTAACATATCACTCACCAGCACAACCCAACATGGCACTAGATCGAAACTAACATACCTCTCACTAGAACAAACCGCCATGGCATTAGGTCGGAACTAACAAATCACTCACTAGAACATACCACCATGGCACTAGATCGGAATTAACATACCACTGACTAGAACAAACCATCATGGCACTAGGTCGGAACTAACATACCACTCACCAGAACAAACCACCATGGTACTAGGTCGGAATTAACATACCACTCACTAGAACAAACCATCATGGCACTAGATCGGAACTAACATATCACTCACCAGCACAAACCACCATGGACTAGGTCGGAACTAACATACCACTCACCAGAACAAACCACCATGGTACTAGATCGGAACTAAGATACCACTGACAAGAACACACCGCCATGGACTAGGTCGGAATTAACATACCACTCACTAGAACAAACCACCATGGACTAGGTCGGAACTAACGTACCACTCACTAGAACAAACCACCATGGCACTAGGCCGGAACTAACATACCACTCACCAGAACAAACCACCATGGCACTAGGTCGGAACTAAAATATTCACCAGAACAAACCACCATGGTACTAGATCGGAACTAGTATACCACTCACCAGAACAAACCACCATGGTACTATGTCGGAACTAACATACCACTCACTAGAACAAACCATCATGGCACTAAATCGGAACTAACATATCACTCACCAGCACAACCCAACATGACACTAGATCGGAACTAACATACCACTCACCATAACAAACCACCATGGCACTAGGTCGGAACTACTATACCATTCACCAGAACAAACCACCAGGGCACTAGATCGGAATAAACATACCACTCACCAGAACAAACCACCATGGCACTAGATCGGAATAAACATACCACTCACCATAACAAACCACCATGACACTAGATCGGAACTAACATACCACTCACCAGAACAAACCACCATGACACTAGATCGGAACTAACATACCACTCACCAGAACAAACCACCATGGCACTAGGTCGGAACTAACATACCACTCACCAGAACAAACCACCATGACACTAGATCGGAACTAACATACCACTCACTAGAACAAACCACCATGGCACTAGGTCGGAACTAACATACTCACCAGAACAAACCATCATGGTACTAGGTCGGAACTATCATACCACTCACCAGAACAAACCATTATGGCACTTGATCAGAACTAACTTGCCACTCAGTAGATTTGTTTAATATCGGCAGCTCTATCGTTTTGTTTTGAAAATTAAAGCCTGCAGCATATAGGTCTCCTTATAATACAAGGTGGAGCAGTTTCCGGTAAAGGAGGAGTGCCAATTTGGGCCTTCTGGTGGCCATGACGAATACTTTTTTTATTTTTTGTCGATTAAAAACTTCAGGTCAGACGGTAATGACATGACATTAATCTAAGGTCAGCTCAAGGCCGTTCAGTTGTTATAGGGGGGACAAGTAGGGGATCAAATTCATAATTATTGCGATAATTATCAAACTAAAATATTTTTATTTAGTTTTTTTCTCTTAAATGTCATTTGATGATATATTTTAGAACCTTCATTAGAAAAAATGACCAAAAAATATGCCATTGTTGAAAAGTAGGTCACGGTAATTAAGTGCCCTAATTACTAATTAAGTCACACTTGAGCACCGTTTTTTGTCTTAATGCATCTATAAACAATACGTTTATCACGTGCAATGTATTTATTTGAAATATTTTTACAAATATGGATGATATTAAAATGGAAAAAATCAATTTAGCACCGGGTTTCACAGGATCATAAATGACCTTTGTCTATTACTAACAGGATTGTAGTTTTGTTTACTGCTTTTGTAAGGGGAATGGTGGTGTTGGGATATTCATTTAGGAGTCACAATCTGACCAGTTCTCCACCGTCATTGCGTCATCAACACATCTAAGGAAACTTGAGGAGGCAGTTGTTTGTGTAGTATCAGACTGGTGTCGGTCATAAGAAAGATACCATAGGACAGATGCAATGTGGGCACAGCAGCCGACTACTCTGGCACCAACCTTACATTGACAATACCAGCCTGATATTGGGGTCAGTCCATTAGAATATTCAATCCAAAGATTGTACACCTTCGAAGCAACATTTATAAAGTCCTGTGAGTCGATAATAATCTTGATCAGTTAATCCATAAGGTGAATCAAAGTCTAAACAACTTTTTTTAGAAGCCAGTGATCTCAGTGAAAGCAGAATTTCTGATATTTCAGATGAATCCAGTTTTGAGTCTTCACTGGTAGGAGTGAGTGACTGAAGAACATCGGAATGAATATCACCATCCACTATATGAGAAGCACAGCACCTAGATGTGTTTGGAATCAAGACACCTGTCTTAATAAAAAATCTTAACTCTTATTTCCGTGCATGTTTTCACCATTTTACTTTTTTCATCTCTGGACTTTCCACAAACGAAACATCGCGATTCAGTAAGCGTAGCTCGTGGAATATCAAGTTTGATTTTTTTAGAGTCAGGTGTCTCATTCTGATGGTCTAAACCACTGTTAGAATGATCTACTGGTTCATGGTGTTTGTAGAATCTCCCACTGCATTTCTTACATACAGGGTTACCTAAACATAAATCTTTATTGATGTTATCTGTCAAGAAAGACAGAATATCTGCCTGATTCAGACGATATGTTCTGACTTTATAATCTGCTTTGCAGCAAGCACACTGCTTGTGTACTGGCATTTTACAAAAATAACAAAAAGTTAATAAAAATTAAACAAAATACTATAATACCATTATATATATGTCACACTTGTATGAATGAAATTATATTTAACGGTTTAGTTATACACAAGATATGTGCATAAGTCAATGCATGTACGAACTGCACAGAACAAAGTATACTTATACATCTGGATATACCATGTGTTACATACACTGAATTGTAGATTACTGAAGTTTGCTAGTGTTTAAAACAAGTCCATTAACAAGGTATACATCAGGGAGATGTCATGATGTCATACTATTTTATGTTAAAGCTCTAGTGTCAAACCATCTTATGTTAAAGCTCAAGAGTACAACTAATGCACGGAAGAATTATTTTACTGTGAAATTTATTTGAATTATTTTTCATACAATATAATTCAATATTCATTTTCATTCACCGGAATAAGATAGTGACTGGTGCTCTTGCACTTTAAATTGTAACTGGTCTATTTAAATGACATGCCTCTCTTACCCAGACTGTAACTTCTTCATTGCTCTAATTCATGCAAAAACATTTCAAATAAATACATTGCACGTGATAAACGTATTGTTTATAGATGCAATAAGACAAAAAACGGTGCTCAAGTGTGACTTAATTAGTAATTAGGGCACTTAATTGTCGTAACCTACTTTTCAACAATAGCATATTTTTTGGTCATTTTTTCTAATGAAGGTTTTAAAATATATCATCAAATGACATTTCAGAGAAAAAAACTTTAAAAAAAATGTTTTAGTTTGATATTTATTGCAATAATTATGAATTTGATCCCCCACTTGCCCCCCCCCCCTATAACAACTGAACGGCCTTGAGTTGACCTTTGATTAATGTCATGTCATTACCGTCTGACCTCAAGTTTTTAATCGACAAAAAATAAAAAGTATTCGTCATGGCCACCAGAAGGCCCAAATTAGCACTCCTCCTTCAACATCGTGTTCAAAACCCTTTATATTACCTTAGTTACATATCAAATTAGATTTCATTTTGTCATTTATAACCAAATGATTTTGGTGTTAGTTGTACAATGATTGCTAAGTGATTAAACTAAGAGATAAATAATAAAAATGAAAGCAATCACATCAAACACTAACGACAGAACTGGACAGAAAACAGATATGATTTAGAAATAATATTGTTTGACTTGCACTTACGGCACCCCGAGATCTAGCCAGGGCGGTTGTTACGCTATCACTCTGGAAAGAGCATTTGTGCCATATCATTGTTCTGTGGTTTAAAACCCAATATGACACACTACGACATGAATGGAATTTGTCCTGTGATCTCGAATGCAAACAGTACTGGCATTACTTTAATTGATGTGTAATTGTCAATCTTCATTTTATAAAGCTGACATGCCTCATAATGAGATCCCAATCATTTCTGACCATTAAACTTTCAATATAAGAGAAAACTTTCCGCATCAAAGCCGACATTGTGTTAATACATGACGGTGTTTCAGTTGCCGTCCATTTGATAGTTTGTGTGTTCATATCCTGCTTCTGATTACCTGTTAACTTTGAAATCACATATACAAAAATACGTAACGACATAAACTTGCTTCCAGAAAATTCTTTGGCGATATTTTATGTTTATTCGCAGGAGAGTTCGGAATAGAAGTTCTGAATGTGGTAATTATCTCCGACAGATTTTTTTAAAGGAAATTGGATATCGTAATCTATTCAATAATTGATATTTTCAATTGCGTAATGTTGAATTTTGTTGTGTACAAAACGTAAACTTCTCATTTCGACATTCACGGCAATGCCATATATTATGACAGGCCTAAACCATTAAATGACACGACTGTAATCTTATACCACGTATCCCAAATAGAGTTCTTTTCAAACATCCATTGTCCATTGTCAACAACTAATTGTGTGTGCTCATTTGTATGGGACATTTGACTGAAACACGGATTTCATCAAACTGGTATTCACGTATGGCTTAGAATATTTAATGAATGTCCTACGTGACAATTAATTTTTAATGGAGCTTTGTTATGTTGTTTACAAGACGATTTATTTACCTAAACATTCAACTTGGTTTTTCATCGTTTTACTCCGGATTAATTTAAGATAATTTATTTAAAATACAATGGCTATTTTTAGAAAAATATGATAAGGCACTGATCATGTTAAGGAATTAAGCAGTAAAATACGAAATTAGATTTTTTAAAAAATCATTTTTAATCATTGAGAAGAGGGCACAATAGGAAATGGAAAGATGGATAGGAGGAAAAAACAATTAAATCTTAAAACCTTTTTCCTTCAACGACGACATACGTCATATAAATATACGTAATATCAGGAATGTCATGCTCTCAACATCAAAAGGAAACCGCACGGCATCTAGGCAAGCAGAGAGCATATAATGATAAAGATGATTTATGGATGAGATGGCGATAATTTAAACATTTCTTATAGTTCAATCCACCTCCCAAACTCCCAAAACCATGCGTTGTATGTCGTCCCTCTGCGAACGGTATTCCGCTGTGTTTTGTTACTATCTGACAATAAAAGGATGTATTGTTGACGGCTATTTAACATATAACAGCTTTATACCCAGTTTTAATTCTGTCAATAATCTCTTGTAACATATTTTTCAAAAGTATTATCCCGGGAAGAACCGTGACGACTACATATTGTCAGTTTGTATTCTCCATTTCCGCGCATCATATGTTTTTTTTTTTCTTTTGAAAAGAGGTATTTCATTTTCATTACAAAGTGATGATGTTATTAATTTTCTTTTAAACACTATCACCCCAATGAAAACTGCAACCTTGATTTATTTCAGTTTAGCTGAATCTTGTAATCTTTCATTTACACTTGTATACATCATATTTGTACAAAATATACAACACACACTGTGGGCGTGGCTTTGTGGATTACTTGCTACACGGTAATGAATTATTGAAAATAACAACGTTATTAAATTGGGCATTCAGAAAGTCATTGAACATTAAAATTCTAGAAATGGTTTGCGTTAAGAAGATCAAATATCCTGAATACCATTAAAATTTGTCTTTTAAAATGCAAATAAGGTTTGTAACGGTTTCAAGATAAGACAAAAAATTTGCAGATATGAAACATTTTTCAAAGTTCTCTTGAGATATAACACAGCATCTCATCGTTAAAAATGCGGCATTTCCCGCCATCTTTTTCGTCTGTAGCCTGGATGACAAATATCAATGACGTCAATGACTGTGACTTACCCGGATACATCACAGGAAGATTAACAATTACCCTACATGGTTATTTAAATAATATCTAACTATTGCTAATTTCTTTTACAAACCAATGAATATCTGCGGTGTTTATGACGTACATTATGGTGATTTCATATCCCAGCAAACCTATCCCCTAATCATATACAATTAGGAATGTGAGGTTCCTGATAGAAATTATTCGGAACGCATTCGATTTTTCCGAAATAGCATTAAAAGTTTTTTTTTTTTTTTTTACAGCTGTGGTAGGTAGAAAGGGGGAGACGATGGTAGAAGATTATCAGAAAGTCGTGGACGTACTACAATCCGGACATACGGATTACTGCAAGGTTCGGTTCTCGCCTGTCGAATATGACAATAGCAATGGATCTACTGTCTATCAAAGTCTAGAGAAAGGTATGCGTACCACATTACTAGTAATTCAATCACAAATACGTGTCGATATATATAATAAAAAGATTCAGGAGAAACGATAAACAACATAGTATTGTTTAAGATGAATATCTCGAGAATTAAATCAAAATTAAGCAAGCAGATTTTTATTGATTGACGTATTTTATCGTCTACATTTTAGTAAAACCTATAGAGGGAGCGTTATACAAAGGTATATGAATCAACGTCACAAATTTTATTCGGAGTGATGTTTCATGTGTTTACAGCCTTGGCGATATTTGCAAAAAAGGACACAGTGATCGCTGTCGGGCCATTCATTGATGTATTCACCTCAATGGAGTATGTCATCAAACGACAAATCCATTTGGTGACGTCATCGAGTGAAAGTCAGGAAAAATCTGACAGAGCTCTTCCAGTCCTCCCCGATACAAAATCACTCTCCAGTGCTGTTGCCGAGATTGTACACAGCTTGGGCTGGACCAAAGTCGCCTTTTTATCACAGGGTAGGTCGTGTACCGCCACACAGTAATGGTATGTAAATTATATGTGAAAATTACTTTTGATATGCAACGTATACAGACCTTTCGAAAATATAGGCAATGTTTCTCTCGCGGATTTCACTTCAATTCATTAAAGCAAGCTGACATTATCTATCGCTCATTGTCTTTTTTATGCAGAAAAAGGATGTTTTAATAATTCCCTGTTTTGTTTGTTATTCCTCTCAGTTTATACTCGTCTATATAACTGTTGTGATTTAATCATTGTCCAGTAAATATTTTCCAGAATACATGCGCTTTGATAAGATATGCTAATAGATAAATAAGATAACAAGATGCGGTCTTCGTTTTATTTTCAGTTTTTCATCCTTAGAGTTTAGTTTCAGAAAAGGACATTTTATTTTCACTTTAAAGTTTATCAAAATTACAAATTTATTTGCCTGATTTTTTTTTAGATGACTTCTCTCCTGTTTTGGCTCTCGGAAACAGAGACATATTTGCTTGGCCTATTTTACTGCCATCCAACATACAGAATGGAAACAACCAGGAGTTGAGACAGACGATGACCCAGCTCCGCGAGGCACAGATGCGACAGTTTATCCTTCACTCGATGGACAAGGAGGTCGTGCAGCACGTCATCACAGCGGTAAAGATAAACATATTGAGGTCATGTTAAACAATACCGACGGACCCTACAGGGACAAAGTTGTACGATCTAGTTCTAGTTCATTGCTTCGTTGTGATTCTAGATTTGCATTGAAAGGTGATATATCAACTTTTGTCTTTTGTACAAAATTCAGAAATGGTTCAGATATCTATGAATGCTTGAACAACATCCCAACAGAATATTAATTCAAACTCAAAATCAATTAAAAGACATCAAGAAGATACCAACATTTCAACAAAATTATGACCCAAACTCAATCAAACTAAGGCAAAATACCGGAACCTTGGCAAAACGTAACACTTTGTAACACCAAAAATGGTGATTCCGTTACGCGCGGTTTTGAAGATTGTAATGAAGACTGAAATAGGCATTTCGGCATGCTTACCTGTCCTATTGTGATTTTCTACATCACAAGATTTAGTAATCAGCCCATTTCTGTACGCCGGTATATCCTTAGTACTAATTGTTTACTTGTGAATAATTCATAAAATTGTATATCATTATTAGTACATCGTCAGACAGTCTCGTGCCTTATTTATATAATATCGTCAATACAAGTATTATTGTACCCGAAAGACAACTATTGCTTTAGGTTGGTCAGCTTATCACCATGAGCGGACAACATTACCAGAAAAATTAACATATTAAAACACAAAAGTGTTTTCACGATGTCGCTTTGCATTGACATTTACAATACAGAAAAGCGGGGTTGTTATTTAATCCGGTGTTGAAAAGAGGCGTATTTTCAATTCAGCAAAAATGGTGACCAGGACGAGATGTAAATTGCAAAGTTATTACAAGCAATCTATTTAGGTGCAATAAACAATAAACTAGTTGGACGGAGTGCCAACCTATACAATATGCCACATGCATTGGGATGTACATACAAGGCTACATATCCCAAGTCTGGGCTCCATAGGGAAATCACAACTAACCGAATTATAAAAATTGGACAGACGTTGCATGTTGCTGAAGCCGATGGGGATAGCTGAGATCAATACGACAAATGATCGAGCATCACTTGATGGCATGCTACGTCACAGACTAAGGGGCTGTAGTCAGAGATTTAGGGGCTGTAGTCACTGACTTAGGGGCTGTAGTCACTGACGTAGGGGCTGTAGTCACTAACTTAGGGGCTGTAGTCACTGACTTAGGGGCTGTTGTCACAGACTTCGGGGCTGTTGTCACAGACTTAGGGGCTGTAATCACAGATTTAGGGGCTGTAATCACAGACTTAGGGGCTGTAGTCATTGACTTGGGTGCTGTAGTCACAGATTTGGGGGCTGTATCTAACACCATATCACACACTAACACTCTCATACCTTTAAAACAATTTCATATATAGAAATTCATGGTTGATGGTAGATATGATAATATTTCTAAATTCCTTATCATGTTTTTTTAATGTCTTCTATATTGGTCGTAAATGACATATTTGACCATAGGTCATGCATCATAATTTATTAAAAAGTACAAACATGCAAATGAACTTACATATTTTATTTAGAATTTTCTGAACAAGGTTTTGATTTCCATTATCTTCAAGTCATTAAATCTTTATCATTATATCCAGGAATGAAGTATTACAATACCCTCGATATATAAAGGACTTTTATATTCAGATCGTTTTAATGCCATTGTCTGTTTAGGTAGGAAGTTAGGATGTCTGCATTTTGGGTCATTGTAAGTTAGACAAAAAACTTAGATTACTAAAAATATTAAGTCCATTTTATGTATCACAAGAATGTTAAAATTTACAATATGTACATTCTCTTTAACACATAGGCTGAAGAACATCACCTTCTACATTACTCTAGGAGCTGGTTCATCACCTACCTGGTAAGTATATCAACAATATACTCCTGTAGAAGAACTGTGATTTTATCAGTACATCCTACAATAGTACATTTTCTTCCAAATGACAAAAAATGTAACAGTTTTATTATCTTAAAATGTTTAATTCTTTGTCTTGGCTCTTCTGTATCTCACTCTAAATTATAAAAAGGTGCTATTTAATTGTGTGTCTTTTGTATAATCTTTAAGACAGCAGGTGGTAGACACTGCTTGCGAATTTTTTCGTCCCAGAGGTTTTCCGTAACCTGTTTGCCACGTTTAAAATCACTCGAATAGTGGCACGGTTCAGAAAATACACATGTACTTGACGCTGTTCTACCATTATCTGATGTGTGAAAATGATGAAATTTATCTTATGATGGGGCTGCTGCACCTTCCCGTCTAGATTTTGACTTTTCTTTTGATTACTTTGGGTTTTCCTTAGACGCCTTCAAGACTATAAATTTTAGGCCCTAAGCATCACTGACGAGTCCTAGAAGGACGAAACAGCTGTATGATGTAGCATCACTGAGGAGTCCTAGAAGGACGAAACAGCTGTATGATGTAGCATCACTGACGAGTCTTAGAAGGACGAAACAGCTGTATGATATAGTATTATTGACGAGTCCTAGAAGGACGAAACAGCTGTATGATGTAGCATCATTGACGAGTCCTAGAAGGACGAAACAGCGGTATGATGTAGCATCACCGAGGAGTCCTAGAAGGACGAAACAGCTGTATGATATAGTATTATTGACGAGTCCTAGAAGGACGAAACAGCGGTATGATGTAGCATCACCGAGGAGTCCTAGAAGGACGAAACAGCTATATGACGTAGCATCATTGACGAGTCCTAGAAGGACGAAACAGCTGTATGATGTAGTTTAATTCATTGTTTGGCTCTTCTGTGCCTCACTCTAGATTATGGAAAGGTGCTGTTCTCTTGAATGTCTTTTGTACAATCTAGAACCACGATATACTCGATAACTTCGACATAACGAAGTATATAGTACGAAATGAAATATTTGGACCTTGGATCACGAAACAAACTAAACGTCAAGTCCTGAGTTAGGCTTAGATGATGTTATCCCAGGGCAAGGTTTTAATTAGACTGAATAGTGCGATCGCCACCTATGTTTTAACAATGTTTCAGAATACAGAGTTTCATTATAAGAATACACTTAAATGGCTAGTTATCAGAATGTTTGATAAAAATGGTATATTGGCCTTAGCATATGTTATTGACATGTATGTGAAGTACAGAAATGGTTTATTTCTCTCGTAAATGTGTAGGTAGGATGTTTAGGATGTTTATGTGTAGTTAGGATGTTAATGAGTAGGTAGGATGTTTATGGATGAATGACTTGACTTATGCTACTGAAAAAAAAATCGCTGTATGATCAGTGGAGAGAATGGGTATGTCGTGTTTTAATGTATCAATTATTTATGTATTTTGACAATATTGTATAAAAATATACATCCAATATCTGTCAGATGTTGACAACGTTACAAGTGACAGTTATCAAGGGAGCTAAGATGCAACAACTGGTCTTGTAAATTATGTGTTATTAGTGACGGACCAGTTCGCCGTGACATTTCACAGACGTAGATCCAGAGCTATTTATATTGAACATAGACAATGTTTTGTTTGATTGTGTCCCACAGGACAATATGATTGTAGGTCAATGTATTACTTTCCTGCTCGATTGATTTGATCGAAAACTTGGCGTCTTCATAATCGGCCATCAATATCGAATCACGCCCCACTTGGAAATCGCGCGTTTTCGGGGTTGTCCACAAACCACATCGTTTTTTTTATCAATAGTCTTGGTTAATATTTTAAAAAATTTAATTCCTAGAAGGCGCTTGAAAAGTGTTCAGGACATTTAAATACGCTATGTTACGCAAAAAAAATGTATGTGTGCATGTATGAATGTGTGCATGGATGTAAGGTTGGGTAACTGGACGGACGAATGAATGAGTGAGTGAATGAATGGAGATAGATATATACAGAAGTAAAGAATTACTAAATATCATAATTGATAGCTCTCTTTCATGTTTAAAATTTTGATGTAGTAAAATCCGCTTGATGATATATTCTGAAATAATGGATATATAAAGCGTTTTTCAAATGGACGATGATCTAATCCCCAATATACTCATAAATTCTGTCGATAGTCCATATATGGCGATGATGATATATACGGTTTCACTTTTCTCCGCTTTAAGTGAGATAGTTTCAGAATGTCGATGAAGACGATAACCGTTACAGTAGATGATACTCTCGACCCAGAGATCAGAGATAATAATAGTTGAATGAAGTTATATCATATGGCATTGTCTCGTAACAATCATTGGAAAATTATAAAGAATGGCATGGAAATTCCAATCTTCATTTGAAAAAAACACACTGACAACTTCGGATGAATCTCTCGTCACTTTCTCTTGTCGATGACTCTGAACATTGTCTGTTGTTTTGTCGATCTACTTTAATGAATAAATACCTTAACAATTCTGAGATCGACATGACTCATTTTAGGCATGGACACTATCAATAGATAAAAACAACAATTTAGGCAGATAATCCATGCAGACAAACATTTTAAGCCTTTCCCAGGTCCGAATCTATTGACAACTTGAATGGAAAGTGGGCGGACCGTCTACGTCATCAATGGTTGAAAAGAACGTTTTCATCGGCTAAACACATGCGAAGGGACCGTTTCAAACAAAATTGTGCATTTCGTTGTTTTTGTTTAATTTAGTTGATATTCCGAGAATGATATGACTTTACGGCTAAAATTATTTTAGAATGGGGCAAGTTTTTTTGTTATGCATATACTGGACATAATAAATAATGACATTTATATTTTGATAATCAGATAAAATATGGTAACACATTTTTATTATGTATTTTACTGTTATCTTACTGCATGGTAGCCATGTTTTTTTTTTAGAGAAGCAGCGTTATCCTTTATTATTCAGCTATCGACACTTCCATATCTGATATTACAAATATCCAGAACCGGAAGTCACAGTTTATCGGTATAAAATCATTTTTTGACAATAAAATCCTATATATCTATGAAATATTTTATTTATTCTTTTCACCAGGATTTCTCTGATGTGACATTACACCTAAAGGAAACCGTCTCGCTCTATGGAATACAACTGTTGAACGCGGGAGCTATCCCTTCGAGTCTTTATCAAGAAGGTAGAATAATCAATGTTTTAATGAGATTAACTTTGTAATTATCATTTAATGTCTTTGTTTTCCTGTTTTCATTGTCAGGGACATCATTTTGTTGCTTATAACAAGTATTTGTGCTTCTGTTTCGTTACTCTATCTATGTATTTGTTAACTGTGTTTTTGTGTTTACTTATCTAGTTGTCATTGTTATCAATTAAGTTGTGTCTGTTATTCTAGTTGTATTTGCCTTTTTGTGAAGCAATTAACGTTCATGATATTATAGTTTTTCATGTATTTTGTGAAGTCAAATATTGGGCTAAATGTTTAATTGGTCAACTATCAAATTAATTGATATTTTCTATATTGTTACATTCAAGGCTATAAATTTCATTTTCGAGAATTTGATAAAATTGATCACATTAATATGAAGTTAAAACTTTTAAAAACTACAGTCTTTCCATATGTTAAAATATTGACTATTCCTTATATAGTCATATATAAACACATTCATCGCCGGAACATTCGCCTGAAAATATCTGTGTAATCAATTTCTTAAAAACATAACCATAGACTAAAGGTGCTTTATAATGTCACATGCAAATACTTCATTTATTTATCTACTTATTTCTATATCAGTGCACAATGTTAGTAACGTTTCTGAAGAAAATATGAAGTTTATAAAAATCAAGAAAAGATCAAGACTTGTCTTATATTTACTATCTAATTTACAAAAGGCAGTCGGTGACCATTTGACATCCCTGTTAAGTCATTGTTTTGCCTCAATTTAAGTTGTTCAAATGTGTATGGGAAAAGCGATCGTCTTGATGCTGGAACTAATTAAGTATTAAAAACTGCGCCCATTGTAATGTTTAACAATTTCTCCTACAGAACAATTCCAGAACCGGTCACGCCTAAGTCTGGGACTTCTAGTGGACGTTGTGTCTATACTGCGACACTGTCTCCGCCGGGGACAAAGCGAATCTTACTGCGATAGCCAGCCTCTCAAAAACCAGACGATGAATCAAAAAATGTTGAACGAGGCTTTTGATGATAAGGTAAATAATTTCAAGTAGTATGTAACACATCATAATTTGATCCCATCTTTATAAAAGCAAAGATATGTCAACAGTGTAAGTTCAAAATCCAAAAAATATGAATGAATGAAAGATTTACACGCATTTCCGAACATAGAACACGTGCAATAAATCCCAGTGAGATCGACAAAGCAGTATCTGATATCTGTATCAATCTCTGGGGATACTGTACATCAGACGCGTTTATCTCTTCACCTCCTCCAGAGATATCTATATCAATCTCTGGGGATACTGTACATCAGACGCGGTTTTCTCTTCACCTCCTCCAGAGATATATGTATCAATCTCTAGGGAAACTCTACATCAGACGCGTTTTTCTCTTCACCTCCTCCAGAGATATATGTATCAATCTCTGGGGATACTGTACATCAGACGCGTTTATCTCTTCACCTCCTCCAGAGATATATGTATCAATCTCTAGGGAAACTCTACATCAGACGCGTTTTTCTCTTCACCTCCTCCAGAGATATATGTATCAATCTCTGGGGATACTGTACATCAGACGCGTTTATCTCTTCACCTCCTCCAGAGATATATGTATCAATCTCTGGGGATACTGTACATCAGACGCGTTTTTCTTTTCACCTCCTCCAGAGATATCTGTATCAATCTCTGGGGATACTGTACATCAGACGCGTTTTTCTTTTCACCTCCTCCAGAGATATCTGTATCAATCTCTGGGGATACTGTACATCAGACGCGTTTTTCTTTTCACCTCCTCCAGAGATATCTGTATCAATCTCTGGGGATACTGTACATCAGACGCGTTTATCTCTTCACCTCCTCCAGAGATATCTGTATCAATCTCTGGGGATACTGTACATCAGACGCGTTTATCTCTTCACCTCCTCCAGAGATATCTGTATCAATCTCTGGGGAAACTGTACATCAGACGCGTTTATCTCTTCACCTCCTCCAGAAATATATGTATCAATCTCTGGGGATACTGTACATCAGACGCGTTTATCTCTTCACCTCCTCCAGAGATATATGTATCAATCTCTGGGGATACTGTACATCAGACGCGGTTTTCTCTTCACCTCCTCCAGAGATATCTGTATCAATATCTGGGGATACTGTACATCAGACGCGTTTATCTCTTCACCTCCTCCAGAGATATATGTATCAATCTCTGGGGATACTGTACATCAGACGCGGTTTTCTCTTCACCTCCTCCAGAGATATCTGTATCAATATCTGGGGATACTGTACATCAGACGCGTTTTTCTCTTTACCTCCTCCAGAGATATCTGTATCAATCTCTGGGGATACTGTACATCAGACGCGGTTTTCTCTTCACCTCCTCCAGAGATATCTGTATCAATATCTGGGGATACTGTACATCAGACGCGTTTTTCTCTTCACCTCCTCCAGAGATATCTGTATCAATCTCTGGGGATACTGTACATCAGACACGTTTTTCTCTTTACCTCCTCCAGAGATATCTGTATCAATCTCTGGGGATACTGTACATCAGACGCGTTTTTCTCTTCACCTCCTCCAGAGATATATGTATCAATCTCTGGGGATACTGTACATCAGACGCGTTTTTCTCTTCACCTCCTCCAGAGATATCTGTATCAATCTCTGGGGATACTGTACATCAGACGCGTTTATCTCTTCACCTCCTCCAGAGATATCTGTATCAATCTCTGGGGATACTGTACATCAGACGCGTTTTTCTCTTCACCTCCTCCAGAGATATATGTATCAATCTCTGGGGATACTGTACATCAGACGCGTTTTTCTTTTCACCTCCTCCAGAGATATATGTATCAATCTCTGGGGATACTGTACATCAGACGCGTTTTTCTTTTCACCTCCTCCAGAGATATCTGTATCAATCTCTGGGGATACTGTACATCAGACGCGTTTTTCTCTTCACCTCCTCCAGAGATATCTGTATCAATCTCTGGGGATACTGTACATCAGACGCGTTTATCTCTTCACCTCCTCCAGAGATATCTGTATCAATCTCTGGGGATACTGTACATCAGACGCGTTTATCTCTTCACCTCCTCCAGAGATATCTGTATCAATCTCTGGGGATACTGTACATCAGACGCGTTTATCTCTTCACCTCCTCCAGAGATATATGTATCAATCTCTGGGGATACTGTACATCAGACGCGTTTATCTCTTCACCTCCTCCAGAGATATATGTATCAATCTCTGGGGATACTGTACATCAGACGCGGTTTTCTCTTCACCTCCTCCAGAGATATCTGTATCAATATCTGGGGATACTGTACATCAGACGCGTTTATCTCTTCACCTCCTCCAGAGATATATGTATCAATCTCTGGGGATACTGTACATCAGACGCGGTTTTCTCTTCACCTCCTCCAGAGATATCTGTATCAATATCTGGGGATACTGTACATCAGACGCGTTTTTCTCTTTACCTCCTCCAGAGATATCTGTATCAATCTCTGGGGATACTGTACATCAGACGCGTTTTTCTCTTCACCTCCTCCAGAGATATATGTATCAATCTCTGGGGATACTGTACATCAGACGCGTTTTTCTCTTCACCTCCTCCAGAGATATCTGTATCAATCTCTGGGGATACTGTACATCAGACGCGTTTATCTCTTCACCTCCTCCAGAGATATCTGTATCAATCTCTGGGGATACTGTACATCAGACGCGTTTTTCTCTTCACCTCCTCCAGAGATATATGTATCAATCTCTGGGGATACTGTACATCAGACGCGTTTTTCTCTTCACCTCCTCCAGAGATATATGTATCAATCTCTGGGGATACTGTACATCAGACGCGTTTTTCTCTTCACCTCCTCCAGAGATATATGTATCAATCTCTGGGGATACTGTACATCAGACGCGTTTATCTCTTCACCTCCTCCAGAGATATATGTATCAATCTCTGGGGATACTGTACATCAGACGCGTTTTTCTCTTCACCTCCTCCAGAGATATCTGTATCAATCTCTGGGGATACTGTACATCAGACGCGTTTATCTCTTCACCTCCTCCAGAGATATATGTATCAATTTCTGGGGATACTGTACATCAGACGCGTTTATCTCTTCACCTCCTCCAGAGATATCTGTATCAATTTCTGGGGATACTGTACATCAGACGCGTTTTTCTCTTCACCTCCTCCAGAGATATATGTATCAATCTCTGGGGATACTATACATCAGACGCGTTTTTCTCTTCACCTCCTCCAGAGATATATGTATCAATCTCTGGGGATACTGTACATCAGACGCGTTTTTCTCTTCACCTCCTCCAGAGATATCTGTATCAATCTCTGGGGATACTGTACATCAGACGCGTTTTTCTCTTCACCTCCTCCAGAGATATATGTATCAATCTCTGGGGATACTGTACATCAGACGCGTTTTTCTCTTCACCTCCTCCAGAGATATATGTATCAATCTCTGTGGATACTGTACATCAGACGCGTTTTTCTCTTCACCTCCTCCAGAGATATCTGTATCAATCTCTGGGGATACTATACATCAGACGCGTTTTTCTTTTCACCTCCTCCAGAGACATATCTCTAGAATATATGTTCATTTTCTAGACCTTCGATTATTGATTAGAGTCTTTATAGTTGTTAAATGTTTCAGATATCAAACCATGTATTTCAAGTTGAACAAGACGAGACATTTCTTTGAAGTGGTTCGAAAATATCAAAATCAGATTTATAACAAGGAGACAATTCATTTAACTGCAAAACTGAAAAAGTTGAGTAATGTCTGTCAAGTATATTATCATGCGGATATCTCTGATTAATTTGATGGTATATTGACGATGTTTCCTTGTCTTGGTTGTTTGTGATATTTTCTCTATGAGAATATTTGTGTTACCATATATAACATATGAAGACTGACGAGTATTCCAATGTGTTTATTTCTAAGGCTGATACCTATGTAGGTGCACTGGGACAGTACAAGTGGGGCGTTGCCGAGGACGGTCGCAGTCGTATCCGCACCAGCTACTCAATGGCCGTGCTAAGTCACATCAACAACGAAACCATCAAAGACAATATCAAGGTAAAACCACCGAACCTTAATTCAGACTCAAACTGAGATATGATGGTTCCACTTGAGTACCTGGAAATTAACGAAATGTGCATCATATATAATAAAAATAATAAATAACAATAATAATAATTGTGTTATTGTCTAGTTCATGAGTATAAACACATTCAGTTTGCCTCCAATGTTTACCCAATCGGGATTCGAAAGTTAACTAGTAATGGAAGGTCACAACTGTCATTGAAATTGCCATTAAACAAGCATCAAAGCCAAACTTGGGTGCACAAGGAAAAGTAACGGAAGATGAAAACATGATGTAACAATATACTGAAACTAGTGAAAGGTACTGAGTATGGTAATAGTAGTAAGAGTATAGTAAGGGTATAGTAAGAGTATAGTAAGAGTATAGTAAGTAAGGGTATAGTAAGTAAAGTATAGTAAGTAGTGTAGTAAGTAAGAGTGTAGTAAGAGTAGTAAGTAAGAGTATAGTAAAGTATAAGTAAGAGTATAGTAAGTAAGAGTATAGTAAGTAAGAGGTATAGTAAGAGTATAGTAAGTAAGAGTATAGTAAGAGTATAGTAAGTAAAGTATAGTAAGAGTAGTAAGTAAGAGTATAAGTAAGAGTATAGTATAGTAAGAGTATAGTAAGAGTATAGTAAGTAAGAGTAAGAGTATAGTAAGTAAGAGTATAGTAAGTATAAAGAGTAATAGTAGTAGTAAGTAAGAGTATAAGTAAGAGTATAGTAAGTAAGAGTATAAGAGTAAGTAAGAGTATAGTATAGTATAGTAAGAGTAGTAAGAGTATAGTAAGAGTATAGTAAGTAAGAGTATAGTAAGAGTATAGTAAGTAAAGTATAGTAAGAGTATAGTAAGTAAGAGTAGTAGTAAAGTATAGTAAGAGTATAGTAAGAGTATAGTAAGTAAGAGTATAGTAAGTAAGAGTATAGTAAGAGTATAGTAAGTAAGAGTATAGTAAGTAAGAGTATAGTAAGAGTATAGTAAGTAAGAGTATAGTAAGTAAGAGGTATAGTAAGAGTAGAGTATAGTAAGTAAGAGAGTAAGAGTATAGTAAGTAAGAGTATAGTAAGAGTAGTATAGTAAGAGTATAGTAAGTAAGAGTATAGTAAGTAAGAGGTATAGTAAGAGTATAGTAAGTAAGAGTATAGTAAGGGTATAGTAAGAGTATAGTAAGTAAGAGTATAGTAAGAGTATAGTAAGTAAGAGTATAGTAAGTAAGAGTATAGTAAGAGTAAGTAAGAGTATAGTAAAGTATAGTAAGTAAGAGTAAGAGTATAGTAAGAGTATAGTAAGTAAGAGTATAGTAAGAGTATAGTAAGTAAGAGTATAAGTAAGAGTATAGTAAGTAAGAGTATAGTAAGAGTATAGTAAGTAAGTAAGTAATAGTATAGTAAAGTATAGTAAGTAAGAGTAGTAAGAGTATAGTAAGTAAGTAAGAGTATAGTAAGTAAGAGTATAGTAAGAGTATAGTAAGTAAGAGTATAGTAAGAGTATAGTAAAGAGTATAGTAAGTAAGAGTATAGTAAGTAAGAGTATAGTAAGTAAGAGTATAGTAAGAGTATAGTAAGTATAGTAAGAGTATAGTAAGTAAGAGTATAGTAAGAGTAGTAGTAGTAAGTAAGAGTATAGTAAGTAAGAGTATAGTAAGAGTATAGTAAGTAAGAGTATAGTAAGAGTATAGTAGTAAGAGTATAGTAAGAGTATAGTAAGTAAGAGTATAGTAAGTAAGAGTATAGTAGTAAGTAAGGGTATAGTAAGAGTATAGTAAGTAAGAGTATAGTAAGAGTAGTAAGTAAGAGTATAGTAGTAAGTAAGAGTATAGTAAGTAAGAGTATAGTAAGAGTATAGTAAGTAAGAGTATAGTAAGAGTATAGTAAGTAAGAGTATAGTAGAGAGTATAGTAAGTAAGAGTATAAGTAAGAGTATAGTAAGTAAGAGTATAGTAAGTAAGAGTATAGTAAGAGTAGAAAGTAAGGGTATAGTAAGAGTAAGTAAGAGTATAGTAAGTAATAGTATACTAAGAGTATAGTAAGTAAGAGTATAGTAAGTAAGAGTATAGTAAGAGTATAGTAAGTAAGAGTATAGTAATAGTAAGTAAGAGTATAGTAAGTAAGAGTATAGTAAGAGTATAGTAAGTAAGAGTATAGTAAGAGTATAGTAAGAGTATAGTAAGAGTATAGAGTATAGTAAGTAAGAGTATAGTAAGTAAGAGTATAGTAAGTAAGAGGTATAGTAAGAGTATAGTAAGTAAGAGTATAGTAAGAGTATAGTAAGTAAGAGTATAGTAAGAGTATAGTAAGTAAGAGTATAGTAAGAGTAAGTAAGAGTATAGTAAGAGCATAGTAAGTAAGAGTATAGTAAGTAAGAGTATAGTAAGTAAGAGTATAGTAAGTAAGAGTATAGTAAGAGTATAGTAAGAGTATAGTAAGTAAGAGTATAGTAAGTAAGAGTAAAGTAAGAGTATAGTAAGTAAGAGTATAGTAAGAGTATAGTAAGTAAGAGTATAGTAAGAGTATAGTAAGTAAGAGTGTAGTAAGAGTATAGTAAGTAAGAGTATAGTAAGAGTAAAGTAAGAGTATAGTAAGTAAGAGTAAAGTAAGAGTATAGTAAGTAAGAGTATAGTAAGTAAGAGTAAAGTAAGAGTATAGTAAGTAAGAGTATAGTAAGTAAGAGGTATAGTAAGAGTATAGTAAGTAAGAGTATAGTAAGTAAGAGTATACTAAGAGTATAGTAAGGGTATAGTAAGAGTATAAGAGTAAGTAAGAGTATAGTAGTAAGGGTATAGTAAGTAGTATAGTAAGAGTATAGTAAGTAAGAGTATAGTAAGTAAGAGTATAGTAAGAGTATAGTAAGTAAGAGTGTAGTAAGAGTATAGTAAGTAAGAGTATAGTAAGAGTATAGTAAGAGTATAGTAAGTAAGAGTATAGTAAGTAAGAGTATAGTAAGGGTATAGTAAGAGTATAGTAAGTAAGAGTAGAGTAAGTAAGAGTATAGTAAGAGTATAGTAAGAGTATAGTAAGTAAGAGTATAGTAAAAATAGAGAGTATAGTAAGTAAGAGTATAGTAAGAGTGTAGTAAGAGTATAGTAAGTAAGAGTGTAGTAAGAGTATAGTAAGTAAGAGTATAGTAAGAGTATAGTAAGTAAGAGTATAGTAAGAGTATAGTAAGTAAGAGTATAGTAAGAGTATAGTAAAGTATAGTAAGTAAGAGTATAGTAAAGTAAGTAAGTAGAGTATAGTAAGTAAGTATAGTAAGAGTATAGTAAGTAAGAGTATAGTAAGAGTATAGTAAGTAAGAGTATAGTAGTATAGTAAGTAAGAGTATAGTAAGAAGTAAGAGTATAGTAAGGGTATAGTAAGAGTATAGTAAGTAAAGTATAGTAAGGGTATAGTAAGTAAGAGTATAGTAAGGGTAGTAGTATAGTAAGAGTATAGTAAGGGTATAGTAAGAGTATAGTAAGTAAGAGTATAGTAAGAGTATAGTAAGAGTATAGTAAGTATAGTATAGTATAGTAAGAGTATAGTAAGTAAGAGTATAGTAAGTAAGGTATAGTAAGTAAGAGTATAGTAAGTAAGAGTATAGTAAGTAAGAGTATAGTAAGGGTATAGTAAGAGTATAGTAAGTAATAGTATAGTAAGAGTATATAGTAAGAGTATAGAGTATAGTAAGTAAGAGTATAGTAAGTATAGTAAGAGTATAGTAAGAGTATAGTAAGGGTATAGTAAGAGTAGTAAGTAAGAGTATAGTAAGTAAGAGTATAGTAAGAGTATAGTAAGTATAGTAAGTATAGTAAGTAAGAGTATAGTAAGAGTATAGTAAGGGTATAGTAAGTAAGAGTATAGTAGTAAGTAAGAGTATAGTAAGGGTATAGTAAAGTATAGTATAGTAAGTAAGAGTATAGTAAGAGTATAGTAAGAGTATAGTAAGTAAGAGTAGTAGTAAGAGTAAGTAAGTATAGTAAGAGTATAGTAAGGGTATAGTAAGTAAGAGTATAGTAAGTAAGAGTATAGTAAGAGTATAGAGTATAGTAAGTAAGAGTATAGTAAGAGTATAGTAAAGTAGTAAGTAAGAGTATAGTAAGTAAGAGTATAGTAAGAGTATAGTAAGGGTATAGTAAGTAAGAGTATAGTAAGTAAGAGTAGTAAGTAAGAGTATAGTAAGTAAGAGTATAGTAAGTATAGTAAGGGTATAGTAGTAAGTAAGAGTATAGTAAGAGTATAAGGGTATAGAGTATAGTAAGTAAGTATAGTAAGAGTATAGTAAGTAAGAGTATAGTAAGTAAGAGTATAGTAAGGGTAAGTAAGAGTAGTAAGTAAGAGTAGTAAGTAAGAGTATAGTAAGTATAGTAGTAAGTAAGAGTATAGTAAGTAAAGTAAGTAAGGGTATAGTAAGTAAGAGTATAGTAAGAGTATAGTAAGTAAGAGTATAGTAAGTAAGAGTATAGTAAGTAAGAGTATAGTAAGGGTATAGTAAGTAAGAGTATAGTAAGAGTATAGTAAGTAAGAGTATAGTAAGGGTATAAGTATAAGAGTATAGTAAGTAAGAGTATAGTAAGAGTAGTAGTAAGTAAAGTATAGTATAGTAAGAGTAGTAGTAAGTAAGGGTATAGTAAGTAAGAGTATAGTAAGAGTATAGTAAGAGTATAGTATAGTAAGAGGTATAGTATAGTAAGTATAGTAAGTAAGAGTATATAGTAAGTATAGTAAGGGTATAGTAGTAAGAGTATAGTAAGAGTAGTAGTAAGAGTATAGTAAAGTATAGTAAGGGTATATAGTATAGTAAGAGTAGTATAGTAAGGGTATAGTAAGAGTATAGTAAGTAAGGGTATAGTAAGTAAGAGTATAGTAAGTAAGAGTATACTAAGGGTATAGTAAGAGTATGGTATGGCATATGCCTTTGCTATTGTATGCAATCATTCTGAATGCATTTGCTGATTATCAATTATTTGTGTTGTTGAAATGTGAGCTTTGCAGCAGAAACATATTAAAAATCAACCCATGTTTTAGAGGGAAATAAACGATATGAAAGAAAGGAATAAGGAAGGACACACACATTAAACATGTTTTAAACATATTTTTATGTCGCGTAGATCGGGAACTGCACCTTCCTTGACAAACCTGTGTATACCCCTGTTGGCGAGGGAACGCAACAAAAATCAGTAAAAGATATAAAGACAAGTCTTAAGGGCATGAACTTTACCGTCATTACGAAAAAGGTAAGACTGATTTGCATCATGGCAACAAGGTCACGAACACATTATTTCAAAGCTCGATATCCATGCAGTTTGTTTAAAGTTTCGTACTAAACAGGAAAGATAGATTTCCACGTGTTGGTGTGGTGTCAGTGAGCATTGGATTTATAGTCAGTGTTGTTTTTTAAGATGTATGTTACATAATAAACAATACAAAAATGTTGACAGTGTATGTGTTTATTTTCACCCCTTATTTTACAGCTTATTGCCACTAATAATGATGCTGAAATCGAGAAGAAATTTTAAATTGTTTTAAAGATGGAAATATCCCATGCTCTAATTTAAATCTATTATGACTGTTATTTCAGGATCCGCCGTTCTATTCTGTGACCAATGGTAGACACGAAGGATTCTGTATTGATGTTCTGGATGCTTTGAAGAAGCTAATGGGGTTTGATTATAAGATAATTGCGTATAGGAGCAAGTGGGCAGGACTGAATGAGGACAAAGAATGGGACGACATTCTACACAAACTCATGGTTGGGGTGAGTAAATGTGATATCATTTACTTAAAAAAAAGATTAACATGAAGAATTTCAATATTCAAAGACCATCACAAACTGATGATCGAGGTGAATAATCGTGATGTCATTACTTGGGGAAAAGACTACTGCTCATAGAATTTCAATATCCAAAGACTAGAACAGTTACATCATACGAGAGTCGGCAGATCATTGATCATTAACAAATACATGATTAAGACAAATGGGCATCTTACATTATGAATAGTTATATATGGAATGGGTAGCAAACGATATAAGATAGGTAGATAGTTGTTTGGCAGATAGTTTAGGATAGGCAGATTAAAGTAAATTGAAAACATGACACTTGTGAAAGGATAGTATACACACGCTGGAGGGCACCTTGCATAATTTGGGTTACGATTTCGTTATGATTTTATTTAAATCTACATTGTCATTTTATATCTAATATATATATCAAAATGTAAATGAAAGTGATATTTGTCTAAATTAATGACTGAACAATATGATAATTGGTGTTATCAGGATGCCGCCATTGCGATAGGTGACCTAGTCGTGAAGTCGAAGCGAGAGGCACAGATCTCCTTCTCCAATACTATCCTGTCCTCAACTGTTAGCATGCTGTTGAAAAGGCCGCCTCTCCAACCAACCTTCTTCCAGTTCCTCTGGCCTTTCGACATCGGCCTTTGGTTTATGATAGCCATCTTCTTCTTTATCGTGGGATTGTCTCTGTTTTTGATGACCAAGTACGACACCACCCAGCGGACAGCCGAGCAGAAGTTTGATCTTAAGGAAAGCATGTGGTACTCTCTTAATGTCATACTGCAAGGTAAAGTCATGTAAAGTGTAAATGTGTGGTTACAAGCATGTGGTACTCTCTTAATGTCATACTGCAAGGTAAAGTCATGTACAGTGTAAATGTGTGGTTACAAGCATGTGGTACTCTCTTGATGTCATCCTGCAAGGTAAAGTCATGTAAAGTGTAAATGTGTGCTTACAAGCATGTGGTACTCTCTTAATGTCATCCTGCAAGGTAAAGTCATGTAAAGTGTAAATGTGTGGTTACAAGCATGTCGTACTCTCTTAATATCATACTGTAAGGTAAAATCATGTACAGTGTAAATGTGTGGTTACAAGCATGTGGTACTCTCTTAATGTCATTCTGCAAGGTAAAGTCATGTAAAGTGTAAATGTGTGGTAACAAGCATGTCGTACTCTCTTAATGTCATACTGCAAGGTAAAGTCATGTACAGTGTAAATGTGTGGTTACAAGCATGTCGTACTCTCTTAATGTCATCCTGCAAGGTAAAGTCATGTAAAGTGTAAATGTGTGGTTACAAGCATGTGGTACTCCCTTAATGTCATCCTGCAAGGTAAAGTCATGTAAAGTGTAAATGTGTGGTTACAAGCATGTGGTACTCTCTTAATGTCATCCTGCAAGGTAAAGTCATGTAAAGTGTAAATGTGTGGTTACAAGCATGTGGTACTCTCTTAATGTCATCCTGCAAGGTAAAGTCATGTAAAGTGTAAATGTGTGGTGTGTGGTACTCTCTTAATGTCATCCTGCAAGGTAAAGTCATGTAAAGTGTAAATGTGCGGTTACAAGCATGTGGTACTCTCTTAATGTCATCCTGCAAGGTAAAGTCATGTACAGTGTAAATGTGTGGTTACAAGCATGTGGTACTCTCTTAATGTCATACTGCAAGGTAAAGTCATGTACAGTGTAAATGTGCGGTTACAAGCATGTGGTACTCTCTTAATGTCATACTGCAAGGTAAAGAACTAGACTTAACACTGATTACCATCTTTATCCTGTTAGTATATGATCGCGTGAGTGTTGGAAACAAAGCACGTGATCTTACTCCGAAATTTTGTTTCCTCTGTACTTCTTATTTGTTATTTCGATATCCTCAATTGTCAGATATATGAAAATCACGGGGTTATGAGCACCTCCCCGTGTAGGTTTTATTTTTTTTTTTAATCTTTTTTTATTACGAGAAGTTCGGATTTCCCTCAGTCAAGTAAGCTTCAAAATTTAGGCCCTTCACCTCAATAACGAGTCGTAGAAGATCAAAACATCTGTATGATGCAGTTCAGTTTCATTCATTGTTCAGCTCTACTGTATCTAACGGTACATTTGTGCTATTCACTTGCGTGTCTTGTACAATCACCTAGCTAAATACTGTTCCACCTGTACAAAGAAATAGCTTTTTATTACAGGTGGTACCGAGTTCTCACCACAGACTACATCGATGAGGACCATCGTGGCTTTCTTTTGGTTCTGTACTCTGATCATCACTGCAGCATATACCGCCAATCTCGCTGCATTCTTAACTCTCAAACAGATCGACAGTAGAATAAAGACCCTTGACCGTCTCGCCAGCCAATCAGAAGTAAATGTTCTTATTAAGGAATTTAAATGTTATAAATGTGTTTATAGGTATTCTTTTTTTGTTGTATCTTCCCAGAACAAAAACAAAATGTAAATATTTAGATTCAAGGTTAATGATTCACTACTTTTGTCAACATTAAAGTTTCTTGCAAAGGATACCGATACACATTTCATAAGAAAGGTTATTCTTCGCGAACTAACTATATATAAATCTGTTACTCCACGTCAAACATTGTGTTCTGAAAATCCATCCTATGTCATATTAAGGAGTCTTCGTGTTTCACAAACTATATCTGTTACATCAGGTCAAATATGGCGTTCGCAACAACAGCGATCTCATGGCCTTCTTTGAACAATCGACCGCGGATCCTTACGAGCGGATGTGGACGGTGATGAAGCTCACAGAGAAGGAATCTCTAGTAGCCGATAGGATGGAAGGTGTCAACAAGGTCCTGGCGGGAGAATACAATTCTGGTTTTGCCTTCCTTGATGACGGGCTTTTCAATGATTATTACGCTGCTAAGTAGGTCTAGCCAATCTGGTTCTTCACTCATCAGTGACAAAAGTTTTAATTTTCTTAATCTTCATTGAAAATAATATTTTAAAAAAAAAACTATCAATGTTTCTGATGAAAACGGTTTTATTTAGGAAAAAGGCAACAGGAATGTGTTTCCAGTCGATTATTTTGTCGAATTGAAATTATGAGACGCTTCGTCGTAAATCATCGAATGTTTAGGTGAATACTTAAATGTTATACAGGACAAGGTAGAGCAACGAACACGAAAAAATGCATTGACATTTACTACAGTATAAATGTAACACTATCCTATCACACTAACAAATTATAGACTACTCTGATTTACAATTTATATGTCCTCGATCAGATTCTGTGGGATGGATTCAATCGACCAGAGGTTTGGAGAGAAACACTTCAGTCTAGGGTTCCCTAAGGGAGCGCCGTACAAGGACGACATCAATCGAGCTCTCCTTAAGTTGAAAGAGGATGGCATCATGGATTCTATCACAACTAAGTAAGTACATGTGAACTAAGTATGCAGAAAATGGCGGGAAACAGGATCCCAGTCATTACTGTACATGTTCAGTTTTGGCGACTATTTTATTATTATTATTATTCAACAGGAATGGAAATCCCAGTCATTGGAAATGTACATGTTGGAAATGTTTTGGAAATGTCCCATCAAATATTTTATCAAATATTATTATTCAAATGAGTGAATGGACATGTCCCATCAAATGAGTGAATGGAAATGTCCCATCAAATGAGTGAATGGAAATGTCCCTTCAAATGAGTGAATGGAAATGTCCCATCAAATGAGTGAATGGACATGTCCCATCAAATGAGTGAATGGAAATGTCCCTTCAAATGAGTGAATGGACATGTCCCATCAAATGAGTGAATGGAAATGTCCCTTCAAATGAGTGAATGGAAATGTCCCTTCAAATGAGTGAATGGACATGTCCAATCAAATAAGTGAATGGAAATGTCCCTTCAAATGAGTGAATGGACATGTCCCTTCAAATGAGTGAATGGACATGTCCCATCAAATGAGTGAATGGAAATGTCCCTTCAAATGAGTGAATGGACATGTCCCATCAAATGAGTGAATGGACATGTCCCTTCAAATGAGCAAATGGACATGTCCATTCAAATGAGTGAATGGACATGTCCCATGAATACAACCTCGATTGATGTATGCTTTTTAGTTGGCCTTTCAGAACAGCAGCAGGTGACGTCTTAGCGTTGCTTTGAATATATTAAGTCTTTGTGACAGTGAATCTAAGTAACGTTACTGTATCAATTGAGTTCGGCTGACAATTATGTACAGTTCAATGACTAGGTGGTCGCCTTCATTGCGTTTTCACTGTGTACATTTGTCTACCAGATGGTGGCAGCCTGCGTCTAACTGTTCGACTGTGAGTAACGAAAAGACGGGCGCCAAGTCGTCGGGAGAACTGGAACTTGAGAACATGGTGGGGGTATTCATCGTGCTAGGCTGTAGTGTTACACTCGGTGTATTAGTGGAAATCTGTAAAAGGATTTACCTCGCCATCCAAAGGATGCGTAACATCAACAACAGTGATGACAAAGGGTGATAACCTAGTCCTATTATAACTCACATCTAAATCTAGTTCACAATTTGTTTTTACAATTAAACGAAAACCATACTGTTTTTGTGTGTGTCAAACTCAGATCAATTTTCGTTTTCGTAACTTGGTCTTTATCACCAACAACAATGATACAATACTGTCTATTAACCTTCAATGTGAAATTCTACCTCCAGGTCAATCCATGATCTTGTTTTAAAGTACGACATTGAGCAACGTTCACACATTTTTCTGATTGCCCTTTACTTCATTAGGAATTCCTAATTGTTTGGGTCACTTTTTTAGCCATTTATGTTCATAACAGTTTTTGAGTGTTCCGAGAATACATACATCTATTTATAGAATTATACATTTGTTTTTCAACAGGCACCTCGACACCTGAGATTTCAATATCGAGATGGTTCAGGAGACAAGTGTATTTTGTATTGTTTAAAACTGAGTGAGCATCTCTATCTAAAATAATCCGTATGTTATGCTCATAGCAACACAGCTCACCAGTTTGCATTGGCATTCATCACAGAAAATGCTTTCACACACTGCAATCCGAATCCATCAAAATTCTGTTAACTCCAAATCTCTAATTATATCGCTTATGAAACGTCTCTAACGTACCAGTAATGTGTAGGCTATTGAGAGGGGAATCTTCACAATTCAGTATTACATTGTATAACGTGGGTATTTAAACTCTTTCTATAGTGCTAAAGGACGAATCAAGACAACTTCAGTCAGGTACTGAAAATATATCATTCCATTTTTACATAATCGATAATAAAACTTGTAACAGCTGTCCGCTATGGCAAATATCAATCTTTGGAAGTCCTTATACTGAAAAGATATCACTCCTAGTTAAAGTTATCATAATACGTAATAAAACTTGTAACAGACACCCACCTCGTAAATCTTTATAGACAGTGATTTACCATGTTGTTCAAGTGAATAGAACCCTGTTCTGAAGGAGAAATACAAATATTCATTTACCTTCTGCAAGACCACATCTTTTCAATCTCAACAAGTTCGCAACAGAAATATTAAAGTTGTTGCTGGATTTTCATATGTGCAAGATTGTTCTTCACAACTAGCAGACTGTCTGAAATTCAGTTCTAAATAAAACACTAAAAAGTACATATTGTCTCACATTGTCTTTTATTAGAATATGGCTTATTCATCAACATTTAAAGAAAAACCCAACAATTCCATTAAAATAGATTACAACATTGGTAACAAGATACGATATTAGTTGGATCTCATTATAACTTGAAACTTCTTATGCTTCATTTTTGTGTATCTATACTAAAAAAAAATCCTGCGAAAATATAACGAGTAATGATTAGAATGACCTGCTGTTTTCATCTTTCAGACTGATTAGAGACGGGTTAAATTCATGTGGGGAGCATAAGTCGCCTGATCACTTCAGATATTTGTTATCAAAGTGTTACAGTTGAAACAGGTGCTTTATTCATTTACTGTACTTTGTAAACAATACTGACACTACACTTCATACCTTAGCCACACTATTTAAATGTAGTCTCCTGAACGGAATATTATAGGAAAATAGTGAAACGTCATTCTAGCCATATGCAGTTCAATCTTTTACCATACAAAAACAGTTTGTACATCATTTGTGTATATTTGTATATTAAGTGTTAGTCTCCAATGCTGATGACATATCACTTCTACTTGCGATAGATTTGGATGAAAGATTTTAGGATCTACTGCCTGGTTATTCCATATTTAGAAGACATGTGCAGTGGAGGATGTTTTCAAATTTTTATACAGTATTACAGAAATTACAGCAAACATTAGTTATCAAATACACATTCATATTGTGTTAACTCTACAATTTAAAGCCTCAAACCACGAGAAGACAAAGTTATATACATCAGATTCCTAACTCTTCATACATCTGGCTCCAGATTGAACGAGTGTTAGCACAGACTGGAATTGATTTTATATTGAGAACTATGTTTTCAATTTTAGAAAATAATAAGACTGGGTATACGTTAATAAAGGTCTCGTTTTAAAAAAAAAAAATCACATTTCTTCATATAAATTAACAAATTTGACCGTAAGGAATTAGAATCCATAAACCAGATTTTTTCATGTTTAAATGTGATAGATAATGTATTGGTTAAAATATTTCAAGGAAAATATTTGTCTCGCACTCATGGTTAATGACATCATGAATCTAAGAATGAATTTTAGGATCCATTTTTTTTATATTTCTCAAAAAGTCTGGTCTGAGAAGTGATGTGCAAAAATAACAGCATTAATCAGAAGAGAAATATCAATGACCGATTGACTTGGACATAAAGCACACATAACTTCATATCCACAACACGTAACAATGACCACCATGTACTGACTTCAAAATCTGCCCTAAATATTCATCAATACAAATCAAACCATGATACTTCTTAATAAGCAGCAAAGATGACGTCTGAATATGTGATTTTAGTTTGAGTTCATCTGTTTCTGCATAACGACCACAATTTTACACCAAAACATTCAATATTTTATACACCATTTTCTAACGAGAATATCAACTATTGATAAAACAAAAGCACAAATACAGTCAAGCTATATTGTTGTGTGATCATTTGAATAGAAATCCGACATAAAGTTACGGTCAAAAGCAACAGCTGATAGACAACAGTGATATACACTGATCGCTGATATTGGATCAACAATCTACATTGTAACCAAAACCAAGAGGACATTCAGTAGACCCTTGAAAGAGAATGTATTTAATTGATTCATGAACTTATGAGTTTAAACAGATATGTCTATTTCAGTGATTTGATTCTTCACATTTGTGATTCCATGATTTTACCCCTCCAATATGTGATATGATATCTGATATTGCTAAGGTCAAGGGTCAACTGAATGTCCTGAACAAGGTATTATCTATAATCTACAACATTCTGCATGAAGAAGAATATGTGTTAAAATCATATTCTTACAAACCAGAACATCACTGACTAATAATACTCATTAAAAAAAGATAAAAATGAACACAAAAAATATCAAACATTAATCTCGTGTATAATCAAGAATCTTCAAAAGATGTCCATATAACAGTACAAACGGAATTAAATTTACTGTTGTATAAAAACACATTGATTAATTCAATCTTAACTCCTAAAGTCTTCTATTTCATCTCTAATATCAAACTTCAGTCTACCCTTCCTTTTGCCTCATTTGCCAATGCAGATAACACTTCTATGCAGCAAACGTTTCCTAATAAAAAGGTTTTACTCTAAACAGACTAATTGTCCGATACCGTTTGTACTACTAATACAATTGTGTCCTTCTTCTACAGGTGTTACTCTATATAACTGTAGTATTCAATCATTCAGCAAAGAAAAAAAAGATTCCCGATGAATTTCTTTTTTCAAGGAATATTCTGAACAATGATTTGATCCATTCTCAATTTTCTCCATTCCCAATGTAGATGTTCCCAATGTAGAATAATTTAAGTAGTGTTGCTTCATTTGATAATTGTAACCATTACCAGGAACTGTTGATGTGTATGTTCACTATGTTATCATAGCTGAACAAAATTCATGTGTCCTACCACTTACATTAATTTGATTTTACAGGCAGTTTTATTGAGAAGCAGTCAATAAGTTTCATATAACAATTTCTGATTATCAATTATTTTAAAGGCAAATTTAAAAGAAACATTTCATGGGTTTCCTTTTCACGACTTCTGATTGTTAATTATTTTACAGGCAGATTTTTAAAGAAACATTCTAAAAGTTTCATTTCAGGACTCCTGATTAATAATTAGTGTTAACATACAGAACACATTTAAATCACTACTGATTTTCTGATTATGTTTATACATAAGATATGCATTGAAGAACTGTCACAATGCACCTTTGATTAGTAATTACACACAATTCTTAGTTTTAACAATAGATGTCATACAGGCTGACCTATCAAATTTGTTAAATTCAAGAAAACTGTCATAATATCATTCCCTGTAAACCCTCTACTTATTTGCTAAATATTTTATCCACGTGATTCCAGAACTGAAATTAGACATTCCTTATCAAAATTTGTTTGAAAATGAAAGATGAAATATTACATACAAATAGCAAAAATGTATATTCTACTTTTAAAATCTCCTTATTGCAATCACACTCAATTATTAAAATTAAACAGATTTTAGGAATATACACAATTGCCTTGAAAAAAAAAAAAAATTGAAATAAGAGTTTCCTGAAAAAAATGACAAAACCCAGCAGATTATTCTGTTGCAGTCTTGCATGCATTTTATCTGTCAAGATGTCTGTAAACATGTTATTCAGCATCCTCAGCAGTTTCCATGGGGTCGACAATATCTTCATCATCATCTTTCGCCTCTGGACTTCTTGACCTTGACCTTGAATATCTAGGACTATGGCTGACTGATCTTGAATTGTTATCATTAGATTGATCTGGAGATCGTGACCTTTCTTCTTTTGAATGTGACCTTGACCTTTCATCTCTATTGTGTGAACCTGTTCTGTCCTCTCTGGACTGTGACCTTGACCTTACAGGACTTCCATTTGCTTCAATTTCTCTACTGTGTGATCTAGACCTGTTAGATTCTGTGTTCTGCTCTTTCTCTTCTTCCTTTTCTTGTTTATCATGTTGTTGTTTTTCCTTCGCTCTGTCCTCTTTTCTGTCACGATGTTTATCCTCAGGTGTCCTACTCCTGTCCTTTTTCCTCCTCTTTGACCTTGAGTTAGACCTGGACCTATCAATACAAATAATAGATTAATATTAGTTTCCAAAACCATATAAAAAACTGGTTACTGATTATAATTTGCATATTATGATCAACATTTCCATTGTGTCTACACTATTGACATACAGAATACATCAGATTAAATAGTCTACCTGCTTCATGCTGCTTTATTTCATTCTATAACTTACTACTAGATTATCCTGATGTATCACATACCTGTGAAGATTATCTGCTGTTGTATCAGAGTTATATCTACTGTTACATACTTTCATGACTATCTTCTACATAACCTACCACTCTAAGAAATTTTCATCATATCAACTTCGGTATGTACTACCAAATTATTACTAACCCTGCTTATTTCTGTATTGTTTCTCTTCCTGCTAATAGACTTAAAGTTGCTATAAGGACAATGCTTAATACTAGGCTTAATGAATTAATTCAAAATTAAGCTTACTTGCTCCTGCTGTGTATGATCTTCTTCCTATACTTAAGAATCTCCAACTACTTCTAATCAATTATCATTCATTATCAGACATTACTGTGTCTGTTTTTCCTCCTACTCCTATACCTATACCTACTTTTTGTTCATTATCATACTATAGAGCGTACCTGCTCCTACTGTGTCTATTTCTCCTCCTATACGTACTCCTAATCCATTATCATACTATGGAGCGTACCTGCTCCTACTGTGTCTGTTTCTCCTCCTACTCCTATACCTATACCTACTTTTTGTTCATTATCATACTACAGCGCCTACCTGCTCCTACTGTGTCTGTTTCTCCTCCTACTCCTATACCTACTCCTACTCCATTATCATACTATAGAGTCTACCTGCTCCTACTGTGTCTGTTTCTCCTCCTATACGTACTCCTAATCCATTATCATACTATAGAGTGTACCTGCTCCTACTGTGTCTGTTTCTCCTCCTACTCCTATACCTACTCCTAATCCATTATCATACTATAGAGCGTACCTGCTCCTACTGTGTCTGTTTCTCCTCCTACTCCTAAACGTACTCCTAATCCATTATCATACTATGGAGCGTACCTGCTCCTACTCCTATACCTACTCCTACTCCATTATCATACTATAGAGCGTACCTGCTCCTACTGTGTCTGTTTCTCCTCCTATACATAGTCCTAATCCATTATCATACTATAGAGCGTACCTGCTCCTACTGTGTCTGTTTCTCCTCCTACTCCTATACATACTCCTAATCCATTATCATACTATAGAGCGTACCTGCTCCTACTGTGTCTGTTTCCCCTCCTACTCCTATACCTACTCCTAATCCATTATCATACTATAGAGCGTACCTGCTCCTACTGTGTCTGTTTCTCCTCCTACTCCTATACGTACTCCTAATCCATTATCATACTATGGAGCGTACCTGCTCCTACTGTGTCTGTTTCTCCTCCTACTCCTATACCTACTCCTAATCCATTATCATACTATAGAGTGTACCTGCTCCTACTGTGTCTGTTTCTCCTCCTACTCCTATACCTACTCCTAATCCATTATCATACTATAGAGCGTACCTGCTCCTACTGTGTCTGTTTCTCCTCCTACTCCTATATCTACTCCTAATCCATTATCATACTACAGAGCCTACCTGCTCCTACTGTGTCTGTTTCTCCTCCTACTCCTATATCTACTCCTAATCCATTATCATACTATAGAGTCTACCTGCTCCTACTGTGTCTGTTTCTCCTCCTACTCCTATACGTACTCCTAATCCATTATCATACTATAGAGTGTACCTGCTCCTACTGTGTCTGTTTCTCCTCCTACTCCTATACCTACTCCTAATCCATTATCATACTATGGAGCGTACCTGCTCCTACTGTGTCTGTTTCTCCTCCTACTCCTATACCTACTCCTAATCCATTATCATACTATAGAGTGTACCTGCTCCTACTGTGTCTGTTTCTCCTCCTACTCCTATACCTACTCCTAATCCATTATCATACTATGGAGCGTACCTGCTCCTACTGTGTCTGTTTCTCCTCCTACTCCTATACGTACTCCTAATCCATAATCATACTATAGAGCGTACCTGCTCCTACTGTGTCTGTTTCTCCTCCTACTCCTACTCCTTGACCTACGCCTGCTCCTACTCTCACTTCTGCTCTTTCTTCTGCTACGACTTCTGCTTCTTCTTGAACGCCGAGAGCGGTCTCTTGACCTTGATCTTGACCTTGAACGGGACCTTGATCTACTTCGTCGTCTACTATAGCGCTCTCTGAAATATTGTACCAAAAAATCAGTTCTACATACTAGATATTTCAAGTAGATTATCAGAGAAGAAACTACAAAACAAACTACATATATATATGTAATAGAAAATCAACTGTTTTCAATGAAAAAAACATTTACATGTATCACAAAAAATATTTGCAAACAAAATCAAAGCAACTCTGATGTGTAGCCACGTCTTCGAAAAATTAAAAGATAAAAATAAAATCGCCTAACAACCCCATACAGGAATATGTCTGGATATTAAGCTCCCTTTCAAGTAAAATCTTCCACCGTTACACTCACCAGGAATTTGCATACTGATTTTAAATGTCTTAATCAAAAGCAAATGATTCCTTAGGTAGAGATAGGTACAGGAAATAAGGAATTGGTATTAGGATAAATGAGACAAAATCAATATAAATTGCTATCCTCTTTATCTGATTCAGCTCTCAACAAAATAAACAAATGTGAGAAACAAAAATGAAACAAAATCTGCAATTTTTTTAACATAAATTAAAATGCCCTGTATTATCCTGATGTCATTAAAGCTACTTGAAGATAAAATAACGGGTTCTGGTTAAATAGAAATTAATCATGCTGAACTTCGTTCTATTTATACACACAACCTTACAGAGGCAACGGTGACATCTACAAAATAAGAAATATTGTGGGGAAAAAATGTCCATTTGATTGTTCTGAAACTTAACAAACAGGTAATTTATGACAATATATATAAAGACTGAAAACAAACAAATCTAACATTAAGTAATTTGTTTTTATCTTGGAAAAATAAAAGTCTCGACATTTTCTCTGTGGGTATTTTTTTTTAATGGCAATTATATACAACACATTGATCAAAGCTGAAATCTATCTTCAGTAGTCATAAAAAAATGCATTTTGTATATCAAAAAGAAATAATAAAACAAGTATAATACGAAGCCCTTCATCAGTTCATATAAGAAACTGGTCAGTATTGTGAAGGAGCATTGGTGTGATATGTCTGGTGTGATGTTTTGACAACACTCCTTGATACATACCTGGCCACATGACTTGTTAGTGCCCAAGTCAAGCACTATCACATGTATCTATATCTTTACAAAACAGCCTTTTGGTTCCCCCACCATCAGGCAACCAATCACAGGGCTCCACCATACAACCAATCACTGCGTTCCACCAACACGGAGACAACCAATCACAACCAAGGGGTCAATATTCAATTTTTTATCCTTCACCACATGACCTCATCACACCATGTGAGCACTCGATCTCATTCAATTTACCATTACTGTGTGAAAAGCGTTTAAATTAGTCAGGAATCTGCTTCTCGTGGTTGAATATAAAACAAACAAAGGTAATAAATTGATACAAACAGTATAGGAAGGCCTATTGTTATATCTTCATCTGTATCTATGATACAAGCTAACTGTATCTGTCATTATAATTAGCAATTTAATCTGTTAAATAGCATAAATGTCTTTTCAAAAACTTCTAAGAATCTTCATCAAAATTAAAAATTGCAGTTGCCTCCATTGGTTTGGTCATTGTTTGGATGTTGATTTGCCTCCTCTAGAGAAAAACAAGTCAATAAACCTGCCAACCTGGCACAAACAACTACACTGTGTATATCTGTACAAAACATGTATAAGTCATTACTCCCTGCACTTTACAGCTTAATCAAAATAATGTTTGTAAATTGACATGTTCCACAGACAAAGCACAACAATGTGGAGCATGCAATGTCTACCTCTGAAATAAGGGAAGATACTGAAAATTGACCCCTTATCATCTTCCGTTCTGGCCAACGAGAGCGATTTAAGTGTCTTCAATATGTTGTAAAAAAACCCAATACAAATTAAGGTAGCATTTCTAATTTGCAAAAATCAGACAAACTTTACAATACTGTACACCCTTCAATATTGTTTGACATTCATGCACATCGAAGCATGGAGAAACTATGGCCTTTTTGAAGACTTGAAAGGCAATTCCAGAAAAGGTTAATTAAACCAAGTGAAAATAACACTTTTTGCAGTTTTTATCTTGCAATTATGTTGACAAAGTTCAGACCTAAATCTTCAGACATGTAAACAATTCTAAACAAGAATAAATCATTGACAAAGAAAGTTGTATATATAGGTTCATCAGCAGGAATATATCATTGTGCAGAAACAATTTTTTTATCATTAAATCATTGAATGAACTTGAAATTTGACCTTTGACTCTGAAAAGGAATTAAATGGAAGTGCTTTGACAACCTTAATTGAATTGAAGCATGAATTTGACTATGAATCTTTCGTAAGGTTTGTGCAATGCTATCTCTTATCACATTTGTACTACACTATCAAACAGATATCATCATGCAGAGGATTTGATGTTAAGCATTAAAACACAACACTTGGTAAAGGATAGGAACATTTGTATAGGTTTTGGTTTATATAATTCATCTGATGGAATTGAGAATTAGTAAGAGATGTCCAATCAAACAGCAGGTTATAAATCCAAGAATTCTCACCAAAATTTAGGATCACAAGAGCGTCTATAAGCACTATTGACAATGGCTTACAGAAATTAAGAAGTTGAAAAAGTTCCATTCAGTAAGAGATCAGAACATCCTATTTGTAGAATTACTGCCAATTTTTCATTGAAAACTCTTTGGTCATTGTGACAAAAATTGGTCTATACATAT
This sequence comes from Ylistrum balloti, assembly GCF_031769215.1. Classification (NCBI taxonomy): domain Eukaryota; kingdom Metazoa; phylum Mollusca; class Bivalvia; order Pectinida; family Pectinidae; genus Ylistrum; species Ylistrum balloti. The sequence goes on from NW_026782042.1 coordinate 788,773, forward strand.
TTCATCAATACAAGACAAATAGAAATAACAGTTGAGAATGCCTTTGACAGCCAATCAAACAGCAAGTCAGATTATACACAAAGATATCATGGATTCTGAGTCAACATGAAACATGACCTGTAAGAATCCATTTTTCATACATGTCCCTTCTCTACCCCACCTTAAAAAAAAAACATGAGCTAGAAGTCTGCTTCCCAATACGTGGCCACACTTATTTTCTGTTGATATCCATACCTGATCTCCGACGTACAAATTAATTGTGGGTCATTTTCAAAATATCTGATTTCTGGTTCTGCTACATAAAGATCTATTTAGTTTTTTTCACCTGTATACCACCCTTGAAGTATATTAAATCTGTAGTTAGTTCTAGACTTTGTAAGAATGACTGATGACAGGAAACTAATCTTTGTCAGGCAACCCTTTTGACTGTGATTGTGTCACAAGCCATTACTTTATATAAAATGAAATTCCCTTGAAAAGTTGTGAAAGCTCACATGAGAATTAGCCATAATTTGTACATGGCCATACACAAACAAACCACATTTCAGAGTACAGTGTATAGAAATCAATGAAAGCAAACATTGAAATTTGATCTTATTTCCTTAGAATACATTAAATATAATAAGAAATCATTTCAACTTTTTAAAGTTTTGCTGATACAGAAGACCTGTGTCATTTTTATTTCAGTGGTTAGTATTCATAATCTTTGGAGCATTATCTGTAATGAAATTTTTTTGGGGTAAAATGTGGCATAAAAATTACATGCATAAATTTGGAGTTTTATACAAACTGTTATGATATTAATCTTTTATCTGCTGTCAGTTAAGTAAAACAGGTGTCACTGAAGCTGTCATGTACTTTATGATATTAAAGCATGATCTCTCAGATACAAAACTGAAAGTGTTGTTATACAAACTGCTACCTAAGTGATTAGTTCACAACAACACAACAAAGGAACACCACCTGTAGGAGTGTAAAAATTGTACAAGTCGACCCCTGGGTCAACCATACAGTGTCAAATTATAGACAAAAGTGGGTTCTTCTTCATGAAAGAAAAAGCAATGAAAGGAGAACTTTGAAACTGGATTTTTGATGCATTTTTGTCTTTAAAAAAAGTTTTGAAAATAATTTTTACACTCCTGATCTGATTTCATACACATAATACACTGTAGTACCATGTTTAAGTATGACAAGTAACAGCTTGAAATAAAATATTTTCTAGTGGAACTGATTAGCCTTTTAATTTGACAGTTAACACAAGGTGGAGATGCTACAAACTAAAACGTAGGAAAATGAGCAGACATCTCCATCTTTTATTTCCAGGACAGTTGGTCAGAAACAAAGAGATAAGGGAGGTAATCTGAAAGTGTCACTACTATAAGCAAAAGAAGTGCAATGATATCTCCATCATGGTGTTAATAACAAGTGATAGGGAAAAATATTAAAGAAACCAATAAATATAATAAACCCTGTACAAGAAAAACCACATTCCATGCGTTATAAGTATCAATATGGCCAATGTATAGGACAAATTATCAAAAATATTCATGACGATTCTGACTTTGACCTTAGAATACTGCAACACAAACTATTAGACGTATTGTTGTAATTGACTTTTGCATTAAAGCTTTAAATCACCTATGAAGTGAATATATGAAATGCAGATATGGCAGGACTAACATGGATAAAGCTGTCCAACAAGAAAAGCAGTAACACTGTCCGACATGAAAGGCAGGGGCTTAAGACAAAATGAATATGGGTAACAATAAGTAAGTCCCAACCTGAAAAGAAAAGGCTTGGGTGTAAGACAGGACAAACATGGGTAACACTCCTTTCCCTCATAACTAAGGACAAATATCATTTCTGAATAGGGAATTCATCAGGTCATGGTTGAATTGGAGTGATTCAGGTAGATAGGAGTTACTTCCATGTGTTATATTGTGATTTTATCTAATGATTTCATTTGTGTATTTTGTCTTGTAACACAGTGATGTTATGTGTGAGAAAGAACATAAGGTGGCTCTTGCCTGATGTCCAACCCCTTTGCAACATATGTATTTATATATCAATAAAATTGTTGAAAACTGAAATCGAACAATTCTTACATGGATGACTGATGGCATCACCAGCCTTTATTTTGTTTTTCATTTAATGAATTTGTATGTCTGCCATTCATATTAGTACCAGCACAGGATAAAATGTCTCTGGGAAATCAGTCACATGTAAAGATACCACAGAAACATGCACTGTGTAATACCTGGTATCTATTATATGAGGAATCATTTCATCCTAATAACTGTTTAGTACTGTGCTCGTGACCTCATAGCTAAGACTTTGAATAAACACTCATGTCTATAACCTTTTTATCTGTACTACTACATGTATATACACATTAATGCATTTCATAATAAAGACACAGTGAATGAAAAGGACTGCTATGACTTATTAAGTTCAATTAAGACCAAAGATATGGATTTTATAAAACATGCTTAACTTTACAAGGTCAAAAGATGATGCTTTCAATAAACACCATGACTAAGGAGACTGTATGTTAACTGCAAAAAAAACCCAGCCCAAACAAAAGTTTATCTTGATCAACATGCACTGACCACCAAGAAAGAAACTCAACTACATTTGTAATAAGTATTAGGCTCCCTATTTCAATTTCATTCATCCTTACATTAGAAATAATATGAAAAAGAGGACTTAATAGAAGTTGTATTTACTAGCAATGAGTCTTACACTACTGAACTGCAACTAACCACTTCATAATAAACATAGTTTTCATAAATGTCATAATCAGCTTGTGTTAGGGCCAATTTTAAAAACGAAGACATTTTCGGAGTCAAATTAGATTTTAACAGCAAAAAGAATGGTCTTGATTGTGATCAATATTAAGAAAAACTAAGGTTGACACGCAACTATCTCTGTATAAATATCTTATTACACAACAAATGTTTCCCATTTCAAAATTTCATATCCTGTGCATTTTCCCTGTACAAAATTTGTTCAAATTACATAACCATCTTTACGTAACTATCCGCTTTGTATTTTAATTTGGGAAATCTAAAATATCAACATTTCTAATAATTTACCGTTTTCGGCGTTCCACATTGACAAGTTCCTCTAACCACTTGAGTCTCTAAAAATTGTAATGATGTTTACTATATAAAAGACCTTTCTGTTCAGACTGCATGTGAAGTTACCATTTTTCAGTTGATTAGAAGACAGATTTTTCTAACATTTACCACATTACATTGATTTTTTCATACTTAGGCTACAGACTACAGCTCAGTATTGAAGACAGGTAACAAACTTACCAGCTAATAATTGTACCTTGATGTTCAAAATCTAAAACTTTGATTACAAGTGCAAAGCCTGTTTAGACCCAACTGATCATACCGGGTACTTAGCAGTTACTACATATATTTAAACATATTAATTTTGATACATGAAACGAGCTTGGACCTGTAGTCGTAACCAGAGACCTAAACATGTTGGGCTTCTAGTGGAACCAAATTGGTTTAGCACTATAAATACCGTCAAACAATATCAAGGAATAAGTCTGAAACACTCCCAAGTCTTTCAAACCAGTGCTGTCAGTGATATTTGGCTAGAAAATGCATCAATGACATCCCTTAGTTTTCTTCATCAGATATTTTTTTCCTGTACAAGCTAAATAACAGGTCTGACTGGAATGTTAAAGTTTGTGGTTTGCACACAAAAATGCATTGAAAGACAGGATGTGGTTATAAAAGTTGCAGAATATCCTATTGCTACACTGTATTTGAAAAACTGTGACCCAGTATCATCCCTTTCTTGTTTTTTTTATACTGCATCATTACAGAAATATTCTGAGATCATTATGTAAGATTATTAGCCTGTAGAATATATATATATCAGTGTTAGTATTCTAATTATTGGCAGAGAAACATGTCAGTCTTCATACAGTGGTGTCCTAGACAAATTTTAATGAGAAAAAGATACTTATGATACTTTTATGGTTAATTTGTTAAAAAGCAATTTTTGTATTTTTACCAAATAATGTGGCTGATACTGGACTATGTGAAAATAAAAACAATATCTGACCAGACTGAAGTAAGCTATAACCACCTACTGGTGTCTATATAATTCACATCTATAGGTCTACATATTGAATTACATTACAAGCATTCTAAGGAAATGAGAATTTCTAAACTGAATTTTTATCTGGAAAACGAATTGCAAAAAATGAAATAGTTTTTTTCCACATTATAATTAACTATCATTGTTGTGGCCAGAATCTGATTTAATTTTCCATGGTTTGAATTTGTATCAATTAATATGATAAATAAGAGTTCCGAGATCAAAAATCATACAAAACAAATTGGTCCTGGAGATAATTGGGTGTTTTTTTTCAGCGATAAAAAAAATTCTGTGAATATGATTAGTGGACCAAATGTATAAAAGATTTTGGAGTTGATGACACCACTTGCTTAGTGTTCAATTATAAAATTAAAATTACTTTTATCAAATAAGAATTCCATTTTGTGTTTGGAAGCTGACATGTTTGTTAGTTAGATTGTTAGTACATGCTTGTACAATAGATATATAACACTGAGAGTATCATGCTATAGGACAGCAGTAATATCATCAATATTTTAAACTATTTATAAACTGCTTATAAATGCTGCTCAGCATATTTTAGTTGTCAAGCAATTGATCTAAGATCTTTACTCTTGACTGGTCTATTAGTGTGTGTGTGTGTTTTTTTAAGGGATATAACATGTTACTTTCTTTAACATTCACATGAATTATATCCTTTCAGAAGACTGAATGAAAATGTAATTTTAAGAATGAAGATGGGAGGTAATATGTTTGAGTTTATGCTGTTCTACTGACCACTGTACAATGAGTTCTGACCACCATCTGTCCAGTGTGTCTCCACATTTTTTTACCTGCTATTGTTTCGTCTTCTTTGTCTCCATATCTCTATACAATCTCGTGAGAAGTGGCCTTTCTCTCCACATGTATAACATCTCAAGTTAGGGTCAAAGCCACGACTTCGTCTCCCACGGGTTCGTGGACGTGCAAATGAACAACGCACCCTTCCTCCACACATTGTTCTGCAAAATTTCAAATACATGTATAAGCAAACTGAAACTTAACAAATGAGAATATCTCGGATCAATACAAACACAATGTAATTATTTCCATTTCAGGTTCAATTGATCAATCTAAGTAATTACATACATATCTCCTATTGATGTTCTGAACAATCAAAGTGATGATGTTTCTCTTCCGACTTAGACATTGACCAGGTATATACATAACTCAATGGGAATAGTGAATATGAGATGATGTCCACTTTTGCCAAGACTAATTTACAGTAAACTTTCAGTCAGAACAAACAATATTAAAATATTGGTGAACTTTTTTGAGTTATACAGATCATAATTGTGAAAATAAAACTTGAGCTCAAAAGATCAGAATGGACACCATGCATCCAAAATCAGGTTGTATTGATCATTTGCTTGTCAAATGCAAAGAAATCACACTATATCAATGCTAATTATGCGACATGCATAATTGGAAGAATCGGTTGCTTACAACCTTCTTCCTGCAGCGATGTGAAAAGTGACCACATTGAGTCAGTACTAATACAATGTCTCTATCATCAGTTAGGCATACAATGGAATTGAAGATAAAACAAGAATAGAAAGTGTTTGAACTGTTTCTAGAAAGAAAATAATAGTTTTTCATGAAAAAAAAAAAAAAATACATTTTAACAAAGTGCCTTGTGAATTTGATTGAACTTCTAGAATTTATGCTTATGCATAATCTAAAACCACTATATTCTAAACAATTTACTTTCTTAATTTCCCAAATAAAATTGTTTTTTTGAATGAATAATTCAAGTAACAATAACAGTAAACTGAACACTAATTTACCACTTACTTGCCATCCATTTCCCGTATAGCTCTTTCTGCATCCTCCTTGTACCTGTAGACAATAAATGCAAAACAGGGAGGATTTCTAGCCACCCACACCTCCATTATAGGACCATACTTGTCAAAACATCTTTCTATTTCTCTTTTGGAAGGATCAATGCCCAGGTCTGATACATGGACACGGAAGCCATCATCAGGAGTTGGGCTGCGACTGTCATAACTGTCACTTCGACTTCTCCGATTACGGCCATAACTTCTGCTTCGTGATCTTGACCTTCCCATGGTGGACTACACTCTGCAGAAAACAGAAAAGACATATATGTTGTCATTTTCACCACAGATGGTTCAGCCACGATGTGTTGAAATAAACAGATAGTACTTCAGCATTACTATCATATATAATACAATATGCCTGACTGTATCACCATACAAGGGTCATGAACAACATGTAACTATCAGTAACTCCAAAAGAACAAAACAATAGGCCCAATGGACCTGCATCAATCATCTGGTATTCAATATTTTTATAAATATATCAAGTGACATTCCAATCCTTTGTTAATGTGAAGCTGTATGAAGATTATAACAAATTTTACTCTCTTGACTTAAATTATTAATATTGCCCGAAGTAATTTCCTTTCACAATCTTTCTTGTTCATCATTCCAGAAATCAATGAACCATATATTATAATTTCAAAACTTTTGGTTGATCACAAGTTGTTCACTTCATTAAGTTGAGACCAGTTCAGCCAGGCCAGATAGAAAATCATTGGTGTAAAACATTTCAAACACTATATATCAATTCCTCCAAGATGTAACATACCATATCAGTGTCTAAAACTGACTTTGAATTTTCCATAGACCATTGTTCTACAGAAAATTGAAATTTCATGGCCAAAGTCATTATTTCACAGATGTTATCTTAAGAGACCCAGTGCTGTTTATACTTTTAACTTCTTCTAACGAGATTTTTCACTTTGTAAAGGCGACAAAATGCCATATAATCCAAAAAAGAGAAGTCATGTTTGGTTACAGTATAAGTGTTTCTAAACTTATGGCTAAGATTTCGTAGTTGAGATAACAATAGTTATTTCATCGCAGTGACCCTCCCGACTTCATTGGTTCACCCTCATAATACTGCAACATATCGGCCATTTTTGCAATACTGTGTCATGCAAACACTTGTGTCTTTCTATTGTTAATCAATCTGATGCTTGAATTCAATCTCAATTACAAGACAATCACAACATGAGCAACTCTTCTACTTCGGGCTCTCAGATTTCTGGACTTTTGTCAGAATATATTGGGACAGGTTTGCTTACATTTACATATGATTTGATATGGAAAAAAACAAAATACCAAAAATATTGTGCGTACACCATGCATACATCATGCATATATTGTGCCTACATTGTGCACACATATGCACTATACAGTATCTTGCATATAATTGTGCGATAGGATCACACGTTTTGTGCAGTTTGGTAAAAAAGTTTGGCATATTACGGATTGAAAATTAAATGGAAACTTGTGTAGTAATTACTAAATTGCGTTCATAGGAATATTAAAACTGTTGTACTCATCTATATTTAGAAAATAAATAAACCCTATCCCACACTTATCTATAAGTCATTTCTAAATTTATGATGACCACGATAGAATCGGACTTTTGTGCAATAGAGCCGCACAACATACACACAAAAGTGTGATAGCTTACTTTGTCCAGTGTTCCTATTGTGCATACATCGTTCACACATTGCACAATGTATCACATCACATTTGTAGCACTTTTACTTTTATAATCCTTGCTAGTATTTGTTTGGTGTAGCTGATTCATATATGTTTTGTAGTAACTGAAACCGCTACATTTAAAAGCAATTGGTATGGTACAGAAAATAGTCTGGTTTGTACATGTTTTGGCTAACTAGACGGACATCATCAGAACACCAGCATAGATATTTACATAACTAAGATTAGAACTACTGCTCAACCATGACATAATTACAGTTGTCTTTATCACCTGGTAGTGACATTACTGTATAATGTATAGAATTATCATGATGTACTATAACATTTATCTTTATCATATTGTTATGACAACACAGTAGCAATATGTATAGTTTTCTGTACCACACCAATTGTTGGAATCATATGGTTATGACAACACAGTAGCAATATGTATAGTTTTTCGTACCACACCAATTGTTGGAATCATATGGTTATGACAACACAGTAGCAATATGTATAGTTTTTCGTACCACACCAATTGTTGGAATCATATGGTTATGACAACACAGTAGCAATATGTATAGTTTTTTGTACCACACCAATTGTTGGAATCATATGGTTATGACAACACAGTAGCAATATGTATAGTTTTTTGTACCACACCAATTGTTGGAATCATATGGTTATGACAACACAGTAGCAATATGTATAGTTTTTTGTACCACACCAATTGTTGGAATCATATGGTTATGACAACACAGTAGCAATATGTATAGTTTTTTGTACCACACCAATTGTTGGAATCATATGGTTATGACAACACAGTAGCAATATGTATAGTTTTTTGTACCACACCAATTGTTGGAATGTTCAATCCACTAAAAAAGGTAAATACAATTCAAAGCAATCATCAACTGAATTCTACTCAGTAAACCTGACAATTATGGATACCAATACTACTAACACTATCACTAGAATGTAAAACAAGAAAGTGGCTCATATTCAAGCATTACAAATTTGTATGTAAACTCTGCCAATGAAAATTAACTGTATTGCAATTTCAATATGAATGAGATGTAATTTTAACCTTAGCTATGTAAATATTTATACCAGTTCTGATGTTTGCTTGCCGAAACAATCAAACCATTAATGAAACCATGGAATCCAGCTATGTCAACACAGCCATGTACTGTGCCTGGGAGTTTTTATTGATGATAATATACCTGATTATTTAAATTCTAAATCATAGTGATATGATGATTCCAAAGGGAACATCAATGCCCATCTATAAACAAGGTTTTCCATAAGAGGCGGTCGTCGGCCAATTTAACCGGCTACTTTGATCATTTGGCCGCCTACACCAATCCAGTTGCATAATTATGTTCCGTACACGACTACACGTACACGGCAGGCCAGCCTCCTACTTTCACTACACAGCCTGCTACTAACAAAATTATGGAAAACCATGTATAAGTATACATAGTTCTTATCAAGACGTAAATAGAGATAAAATTGGATAATTCTTTCTGTCCTAATTTGAGGATGGAATGAGCATCATAGAATTAGAGCTTGGAAAATAAGAGGTCGCAGTCGGCACAATAACGTCATACAGGAGCTTATCATCAGCCTCTTATGTTATTTGGAGTTATAAAGACTATTCTCTATCTTTTGAAGTGTTCCAGTATATGAACAGTATTTTTTAAAATTTCAAACCTGTAACAAACGATACATGTAGCTTTTAGTTAAGGCGTGATTACTTAAGTTTTTATATTTGCCTACATGATCCTATGTTTATTGTACATTTAACAGGATTTGGCATGGCATTTTTTCCATTATCCATTTTATACAGGAGGTTGGTGGCCAATGCATCCTTCATATATTTTGAAAGCGATTAATAGTTACAAGTTACATAATGTAGAATTTAAAAGCATGACAATGATGTGTACAACAGTGCTGCATGCAGAGTTTCTCAACCACGGTAAGTTACCTGCCACCTCCCGCTGTCGAAAATCGATGTAGCATCCAGACGCTTACACATAAAAGCCACATCACCATGAAAAGTAAACGTTGGTCGGACGTAGATCAAATATCGAAAACACGAGAACTAAAAAAAAATAGAATTAGGTTAGATAATAAAATTAAGTTGTGTTAAATCTTAATGTAAAATACTGAGATTGTATCTACTTTGTCTGAAAACGCCATTCAAAATTCTTTTTTTTTCATATCACATAGACAGCAAACGCATTTCCTGAAAAAGAGGCTATAAAGCCTCGCTCCCTGCTTCTCTGAGAAACGTAGTGCTAACGTCTTTGTTTTTGCAGCTATCCTGGGAACGAAGTTATTTAGATCCATGCGGCCATATTTCTAGGACCATACAGCGTAAGTTTTTGAAAGAAACCCTCAAACGTACGGTTAAACACGACGTTGACTGTTGTGAATCAGTGAAACGCGAATTTTACATTATCACTTTAAATAGTTTCGTTTGTTCACCGGTCTCTGTTTCGTTCGCATAGATGATGTTCAAACCAAGGTTTTACACGCAGTGAGAGAAAAAAAACGTATAGTACTAGACTGAGGTAGACTCCATATGCATCAGTATCGTTATATATCGTTAACTTTGTACCAATGCGTTTTATCGAATATATCGGTCTGCAAAAAACGCATTTGAATGATTGTGCTTTTTTTTTTGAGGGGGGGGGGGGGGCGTGCTGCGTGCGTGTCGCGTGTGTGTGTGTGCAACTTAATATAATTCTAACGAGGATCAACTTCCAGTGATATATAAACAAGCCATGGTATTTGGAGGTGTTATGTGGCCAGGCTTAAACCGTACAGCAAGATATTGGTACATATTACAAGTAAAGTCCATCTAGTCTGTTTCTAATTTCATTACGGGATGGCCTTCAGGAAATGCAACGCTTTGTAGTCTTCTTTCTATGATGTTGGAATGCAGATAGTTTATCCTCCAAAAGTCCTGGTGTCACTCTACACAAGGTAGAGCTCCAATGGTATTGCTACTAAATGGTGGTAGATTTTGTTCATAAATATAGACATATTTTGATCCCCCTAATCACCAGTGGTTCCCAGTCTTTCAATTGTAGATGCTGTAATGCAGCAAGTTTGTCTGTTGTAATTTCTGTTGGCTAATGGAGCTGCTCTGCATTAACTCCAAGCGGTTGATTATGGTGGTGGTTGGTGGATTGGAGAGGGTATTCCAGGGTTCTCATGGTGTACTCACCTAGCTACTAGGCTTTGATTATGTGGCCAGGTAGTCAAGTTTACTCATTTGAAAAACATAGAGAGGTTATGACCTATCTAGCAGGATCTCGGGAGATTACCCCCAATTGTGATCCCTACGATTGGGAGGCAGGGATTGGAAGTGAAATTGGGGAAACTCCTGACTGTAATGGGAAAGTTGGCAGGTATGGATTGATTTGTTCAGCATGTAATAGGCTCTACACCTCATTGTTGTCTTGTAGTCCCATAAGGCGTTCGTTCACTCCTAGATATTTGGAAAATGTAGCTGGTCTTAATGGGTTGTTTTGTCTGAGTGGTGCTCACCACCTTACACTTGTCTGCATTGAAAAGCTGTCTTCCAGTCCTAGGCCCAGCTTTCTAGTGTGAACAGATCCTGTTTGAGTACTTTTGAATCTGTCTGAGGCTTGATAATGTTACAAATACAGGAGGCTGTCATCTACGAAGAGCTTGGTTTTGGAATTGCTTATCTGCAGAAGGTTGTTGATAAATGCAACATAAGAGGAAAGGGCTAAAGACTGTCACCTGAGGCACACCCAATGTGGGATTATATCATTGTTGAACTGCTCAAAGACTTTGCATGTTCAGAACAATTTTACGGAGAGAATTGAAATTGAAAAACATTTGTGAAAATTGTCTTCATTAAACTTTTTTTTTATCAAGAATCAAAATGTATCTTTTCTTTGGGAGATACAAAGTACAAAGCTTGATTACCATGTATGCTTTCAATGTTAATATTTGTAACAGGTCTAAATTTTGCCCAGATCTCATAAGTTCTGATATTTCTTAAGGATCACCAGTCATCACTTCTGCAAATTCAAGGGTGAGTGGTAACCGGTGCATATCAATCGGTCTCTTACACCGCCACTCTTGAATTTCATTTCATCATGTTTGTTTGATTATTCCAGATGTCACGTTCCAGCAGCATTGATGCTAAGGTATATGTTGGGGACATTTCTAGAGATGCCTCAGAGAAGGAGCTTGAGAGAGCATTCAGTTACTATGGACCATTGAGGAATGTTTGGGTAGCTAGGAATCCTGCTGGCTTTGCCTTTATTGAGTATGAAGACCCAAGAGATGCAGACGATGCAGTTCGAGGGATGGATGGCACGTATGTACACTACAAATGAACAGTGTCAGCTAATTATTAAAGGGAAAAACAGAGTTATTATTAACCATATCAGTAGAAGGGAATATTTGTCCTCTGCAGATGTGTGGAAATTTATATTAATATGGTTGAACACCTTTACTTGATCTCAGACAGTGCCTAATTCATATTGTTGGTATTTGTGTGTAGCTCCATTTCCATCATAATGTTCTTGTTATATCAAAACAAAATATTAATTCAGCTAATTCTAGTAAATGAGATACAGATTATACATGCTGATGACTTTCCATGTTTAGTATTGGTCCTTGCTTTAATGAATTTTGTTTGCCTTTTTGTGTAGAACTATCTGCGGAAGCCGTGTACGAGTAGAACATTCAACTGGGAAGGTACGTCCAAAACCTTGGCTAAGAGCATCCCGAGGCCCACCACGTAGTCGTCGTCCATTCCATCCCGATGACAAATGCTATGAATGTGGAGACCGGGGCCATTATGCATATGATTGTCCCCGAGTTAACGGCAGCAGACGTCCCAGTTCTTCTAGAAGGTCCTCCAGACGATCTCGGTAGGTCTATTGATAATTTAAACAATGTCCTGGCTGTCTCTTGTATTATCTCATCATTGATATAAAGAAGTTCATCATATTTTGTTTCAAGTCTGTTTCATTCAACGCTTTATTTAATGTTATATCATGTTATTTTGATCCTTCGATATTTATCACTACGAATTTTATTTGATTTCATGGTGTATACGATCCAAAGATTTAAACAGTTTCAAAATGCTCCTTTTGATATTTTTATTTTGTCATTATGACCATATATATTGACTTGAAGTGATAGAAAACTTGAAGATTTCTCATATTGCCTTTCCTTTTGAATTGTTTTGATTTCATTTGATATCTTTTGTTTTAAGAAATGAAATTAGCCACCATGTAATACTAGTATTATAGAAGAGTTAAAGAAGACTAAAACAATCCTTGTCAGAGCCTGACCGGTTCTCTGTTAGTTTGTTGTGTCTGCCTGTATACTTGATCCACATTTTGCCATACTCGTCAGCAGTGAGCTTAATCAAAGTTGTTACGTTTAAGCCTTTCTCTCGCTTTTCATGTTTTTAAATGATTTCCATGATTACAGCTATATTTTTCGGGAACTCTGAGCTCAGGTTACTGTACTTATTGAACATTATTTTTAATATTGATCAGTTCAAAGTGTACTGTAACAGTAAAATTTCATAATATTTTTTGCAAATATTGAAGTTTCTTTAAAATTTTTTGCATTTAAAAAATAAAGAGGTGATTTCTTTTTTCAAATAAGTATTATATTATGAATTTGTTCATGCGTGTGTTGTGCATGAGTTGATTTCAAACAAAACTGATTTGATCCCTGTACCTGCTTTGCAGAATATATCCACTTCTATGATCAACACATGCAGCTAGATTACAACTGGGTACAACATAGATTGCATCACCTCAGTGCTGCCCCCCTAACTCAGATAGATCTACTAGCCAAACACATTCATGTTGATGACCACCAACCATCTGACTCGGCCGATATTTCAACATGATTTCCGTCATCAGATATTGCGTCATGATTTCGATCGATATTCTCCCTTCCACTGTGAGAAAGAGAGTCGGCCAACACTGCGTCACTTTGAAATTAGAATTCTCAACCAACACATCCAAATTGATTAGATCCTCCTTCCCAGCTTAACAGCGAGATTGAGATTGGGTCACAAAATGAAATATTTCGTCCCAGAGATTGAGATCTAGAGTTCATCAAACAAATGTTTCATCCCAGAGATCGGGAGTTCATCACACTATGAAATCTTTCATCCCAGAGATCGAGAGCACCTCACACAATGAAATCTTTCGTCCCAGCGTGAGATTGTCGGCCGTTTCTCAGGTCTTCCGCTTGTTTGGTGATTATACCACAATTCGGAGTGGTGTCGCTTCTCTCTGTGTATTATCCAAGTACTAGCATTTTCTGATCATCTTTCCTAGATCTCCCATCATCTTCTTCCAATAATCAATATCTCCCGCTATCTCAGACTTAACATGGAAATGTAGGAATTTTTGCACTTGAAAATAATTTCAGTAATAAAACAAAGTGTGGCAGTGGAATACAAATGTTAAAATATTTTGATCATCAGGAGTTTTTTTCTTCGGGTTATTTTACTGGCCTTAACTATTTTACCTTGCTCTAATGAAACAAATACTTCAAATTTTTACCAAACATCTGTCAGGAGATGAAAGTTTTGCAAATAAAGGAGACTTAATATTTTAATAATAATGTCCTCTCCACTTAAAACCTAAAATAGTAATTAATGACAGAACAGTGTTTATTACTTTTTGAAATTGATTGTGTATTTTGGTAGGTATGACATTATACTTTGTTTTTAAGAAAAGTGACAGTACCTCTCTGGGGAAAACATACCCTGTTATGTAATTTTTGGAGAACTTTATGCAAGTAGTATGGATATTTTTTTTACATTTTTCCTTGATAATCTTTTTCCTTTTACATTCCATTATAGACCAAATTTCTATATATAGAACAAATGAAATCCTTTCAATATGTTTTAGTACTTGCATTTGTACCTAGAAATTTTTTTCAAATGTATCTTGCTTTCCTGTGACTGACCCTGGAGATCATTTTCTTGGGAAGAATTTTTGAGGCTTTGTTATGATGAAGCATCATCAGGACTGATTTCAGGTGTTTACCAAGTTCTTTTCTGTCTAACAATTTTGATAAAGCTTTTATTTATTTATATATAGGTCAAGGTCAAGGTCAAGATCAAGGAGTCCCCGTGGTAGGCGGAGCAGGAGTTATTCGAGGAGTCCATCACGTAGCCGGTCGCCCAAGTACAAGAAGCGCAGCATGACCAGGAGCAGGTATATTCTGTCATGTCATTATTCTGTTCTGCGTTGTTGTCCTTAAAGTGATTGAACAACGTATCTAGTGCAATGTAATGAGCTTTACTTTCAAGATTTGCAAGTTCCAATTAATTGATAATGAACCTTGACTTTGATAGTGCTGTTCAGCTTGTCCATACTTAACTAGATATCAAAAGTTTGTGCTATCTAGATACAGATCAGTAACACATTCCAGGGTTTTCCATAGGATTTGGTCGCCGGCCAATTTGACCGGCTACTTTGATCATTTGACCGCCTACACCAATCCAGTTCCGTTATAATGTTCCGTACACGACTACACGTACACGGCAGGCCAGCCTCCTACTTTCACTACACAGCCTACTACTAACAAAATTATGGAAAACCCTGCATTCATTTTTACTGTTCGTTTTAGTTTACCATTTTCATCCCTATTTTTTTGGGAAGGCTGCTTCAAAATACCTAAAATAATGAAAACACTATTATTGGTGTCAGACTTAAACAGGGAATTGTGTATGTTAGCAGGAAATTTTCCCATGAACAGAGCAAATAATAGCAAATTTGCAGTAAAGGTAATGACCAAAGGGTTTGTGTCTTTTCTGCTAATTAAGTGTTTCTTTGTTTTTCTTGCCTAATTCTTGTTTTTAATAATGATTGCACTTGTAAATTACAGAACAAGGAGCCCAGCCAGAAGATCACGGACTCCCCACAGGTCAAGGAGTCGTTCCCATGATTGATTGTGAAAAGCCTGAACAGAATTTGTGTAGCTACTAGCTCACACTGAACTAGGACATTGACACTGTTATCCGTCAGTATTCGGAGGGACATAACATGTTATATTCATCAGGCAGTTTAGGTTTTATTTTGCTGTCCTCATTATAATTATTGCAAGTTATTTTCATACTGTTCCAATCATTACATCATATAAATATCATCAGTTTTGTTTTCCACAAGTTTTAGATCCATGTTTTTATTGTACCAAGTAAATATAACATTGTCTTAATGAATCTAATGTTTGTTCATTTAGTGTTGACAATTGGGAGGAGATGCATTTTAATTTGATGTCTGGTGTCCAAATGCTAGATATATCATGTACATACTCATTTTCATCCCATTTCGAGAGGTTCACCCTGCCATCCTATTTTTGATTACTAAATGTGTGTGCTGAAAGAGAACAGTAAGATATTTAGGGATCCATTGCATATGATGCGCTGTGATGTAATAATGTTACTCATTTGTGTAAATAAACTCATTAAACAATTGCTTTTGTTGATTCTGGGCTTTCCATAATTGAACATATGATTGATACATAGTCAACTTTGAAGTTTCTCCAAGAAAAACAGCATTAAAGAAGTTAAGCTGGCACTTCATCACATTTTACTTGTGCAAATACATCCACAGAAGGAGATTTCATGAATAATGAGAGACAGCTGTAAATTTGAAGTGTTTAGTGAAAGTTGTTTTAGTTTTTAGCTTGCCTGCATGTGAGGTTATGGAATAGCATGGCATGTCTGGCATCAAATTCTCAACAATCTAAATGTCTAGGGCAATAACTTGAGGCCAGTAGCATACTAAGATAAAGTACAACAAATGCAAGTTTGTTCAAATGAATGACGAAGAACCACTTTCAATGTCCAATGTGTTGAGATCTCAAAGCATGTTCTCGGCAAGCAGGAGAACCAATGCAAGGATAGCATTCTGGGATGAAGGGGCATCATTTGTTAGGTGAATGAATAAATGACACAATTTACTTCCAAGGATACAGAGGACAAATGCTTCTCAGTAATCAACATGTAAAAGCCCAGGATTACGATGTTCGGCAAAGTTTATTCAAATGAGATCTTAAAGGGATCATGCCAACCATTGTATTGACCTTTGCTTTTTCAGCAGTGGGAGTCAATCGTGTAAAAATCATTTATAATGAAATAAAAAGATTGGTTGAAATCTAATGAAGAAATATCTGTACAAGAAGAAATTCTGAGGAGGAGGGAGGTGAGGGCAGTATCTTTCCCAGATCATAATGCAATTAATGAGAACTCGATTTCATGTCCCGATATTTATGATTCTTCAGGAAATAAAATGCAAAAACAAAAGTGATAACTTTTCTCAAAATTGCAATATTTAGAATCAATGCCATTAAGTTACTGGTAAGGGTTATACAGTTTAAATTAAAACTCAAAAATGCTGAGAAAAAAAATAATAAAAACTCTTTAAAAGAACCCGCAAATTCCTGATATAATTATGTAACAAAGAGAATTAACTCTTCCACATACATTAAAACTACATGATGATTAAGTCTACTAAGTTTGGAAAAGATCTATTGAAAACTTGGAGAAGATCTCGGGATATATAAAATTTTACAAGTGATGAACAGAAAATGCTATACCATAGCTTGTCCCATAAAAAAAATTCGACAAAATTTGTGACCGACATAAAGGTTGGCTTATCCAAACAAAATATTTTCCAGCAGCTATCTGGAATAGAACCTTGTTTAAATCCTCATTAAGTAAAAGTTTCAGGATGATCCCTTCTGTAAAGGAAAAGGGGTGATGAGAACAAGAGTATCGTCCACCTGAATCTTGAGGCCCAGCAGTGGTATATAGGTTAAGCATTTCAAATATTTCCAAACTTCAGCTCAGTCACTTAAACTCATTGGTAGCACAAAACCAATGGGTAAATTCTTATAACATGACTGTCTTTCTCTTTAGATGCTCAGTATGAGTTTATATGGTCATCACTTTGAGATTTCCATTGTTGAAAATATATAACCCAGAAATTTGATGTGAAAACAAAAAGCCACTTCTCACATCATGAATGTGTTTTTCTCTTGATGCCCAGCATTGTTATCTATGGTTATGGGGTTGGGATGACCACTGTATCAAAGGAATAATCCAGGACCTATATACCGAGAGGTTAGGCCAAGCCCCAGGGCTAATTCCTACATCATCATTGTTTATATCTTAATCTCTAACATTGCTATATATATATAATTATATCTGAATAAAATCAGAACAGCAAATGTATTCCGCTGTTTTCAGGCCTAACGGCCATCTTCAGGCAATACATTTATTTTAACATCTTGGTAACGACATTATGACGTCATACATAAGAGAAGGGGAGATAACATTATCATTCGCAGTATATTGAGATTACATTTATGTGCGTTTGTTATTAATTAAATATGTGTAAACGATTTTCTCAAACCATTGACTAGCATTGAGAACCGGTTTAAATATTTTGATAAACATTTCCTCTTTACAGTCTTTTTGTCGCACCCAAATCGGCCACTTTGTAAAAAGGAAAAATTAAAGAAGTTCCTTTTCCACATATCCAGGTGTTCACAGAGTAGTATTTTACGTGTCTCAGGTGTGTGTATTTGCTGCTTGTGGACAACAAACTCTCTCACTAAGTGCATTTCCTGTTTGCCTGATGTAGTGTTCCTGTTGGACAGACTATCACATATATTAAATTCTTACTTTTGCAGTTCAAGCTATTGTTTGGTTTTATTGTTTTTCCATTCTTTAGAGTCCGATGATTGCCGACATGTATGTACTCGCATGTTCCACATCTAGAGTCGCCACATTTGGTTACAGAAAAACTATGTGTTTCAGAATCATCGAATTTGACCCTAGTTAAAATTCTTTTGAGATTTACAGGTTGCCATTTACTTTGTAGAATTTCTGATGCTTGTACCAAATTCCGCATAATTTCACTTTTATGTAACAAGGGGATAGCGTCCTTTGCTGCATGGATTATGTTGTTGTGGCAAGGATTGTGTGTTATAACAAATGGTATGTTGTTGGGGCAAGGATTGTGTGTTATAACAAATGGTATGTTGATGTGGCAAAGATTGTGTGTTATAACAAATGGTATGTTGTTGGGGCAAGGATTGTGTGTTATAACAAATGGTATGTTGATGTGGCAAGGATTGTGTGTTATAACAAATGGTATGTTGTTGCTGTTTTCCGATGTTACTTTTGTTTGCCTTTTTGAATATTTATTAGTAATGCCAGGTTCACAATACAACATGGCCAAGATAACAGTTTTATAATGATGATAAAAAGTCTTTCAGTGAACCTCCTGGACTTCCCTTACTTTGTTGAGCCAACATCTGACTGAGCTGCTGGTGCGAGCTTTTGGACTTTAGACGTTTGGCACTTTTAACATTGACAACCACTGGCTTTGTTTCTTTATCCTTGATATAACTTTGAATAATCCTGGAGGTCATTGTGTCCTTGTTATTACTTGTACCACTTTTAGGGGTCATTGTGTCCTTGTTATTACTTGTACCACTTTTAGGGGTCATTGTGTCCTTGTTATGACTTTGTTCACTTTTAGGGGTCACTATGTCTTTGTCAAGATTTTGGACACTTTTTCGGGTCACTGTGTCTTTGGAGATTCTCTGACTTGTTGCAGTGGTTAGACTATTACTGTGTATATTGCCCGTCAGTTCCGCTGTAGATGAAGGCATGCTACCAAATCCAATATCTGTATTTGTAGAGGAACTGAAATCACAAAGACATGAAGTTTATTAATCACTGTGCTTAAAAAAGTCCTTGATACTATTTTTATTGTATGATGGAAACAAAATATTGATATACACTTGAATGAATTAAAGGTAATCAAAGTGTATATTGGAAATGTCTTTTCACAAAAGTCACAATCCATTCTGGTAACTTGGATTTGAACCTTTCTCCATTTTCAGATTTGTATCAAATGACTAGAAGAACATGTAATCTAATTGTGTTTTCACAAATCAAAATATTTTGATTTTAAATAAATGTGTGCTCAATACAAAAATAAAATGCATTTATCAAGTAATAAACAAACTAAAAAGCTATAAGAGTGCTACAACAGCAAGTACCAACATGAGTTTTAGTGAAACTGATTAACCCCTGGAAAACAATTTAATTGGACACAAAAAGAGCCATAATTCTGTAAATAACGGTTTGCAGGCCCTGAGTTTCATGATCCTAGCTTTGATGCAAGTAAAGCTATGTACATGACACAGAATTTTAACAAATGGAAATATCTCTATACTGTAAAGTCATAGTTCCAGACTTTGTCACACTGCACCTAGCTCCTGTATCACTGATGTATACATCATGTTTCAATATCCTACTTTAAATGCAAGCAAAGTTATGATCTGAACAAGATATCTTTAACAAATGGTAGTAACTCTGTAATTGAGGAACCGAGGACCCTGAATTTAGTACACAGCAAGCTATCAGTCCTAATAAGTATGATACACTAGTTTCATGATCCTTGCTTAACTGTGGGCAAAGTTATGCTAAGGACAAGAATTTTTTTTACAAAGGGCAATAACTCTGTAACTGAGGGATTGAGGGCTCTGTCTTTAGAACACAACACATTGTCTCAGTAGGATCAATGGATCTATCACATTTCATTATCCTACTTTAAATGCAAGCAATTTAAAATTTACACACAAAATTTTAACAAAGGGAAGTAACTATGCAATTAAGGGCTTGCAGGCCCTGAATTTGATACACTGCATTTTGCCTTAATGTGATCAATGTATACACTTAGTTTCATTATCCTAGATTCCATGCAAGCAAAGTTATGCTCCAGACACAAAATTTCAACAATGGCAGTAACTTTGTAATTGAGGGGTCAAGGGTCATGAATGTAGTACACTGCACATCCCTTTAGTATAACCAATGTATACACTAAGTTTCATGATCCTTGCTCAGCTGTGGGCTCTTGACACGAAAGGACAGGCAAACAGACAGACAAAGCTGCAAGTATATGTATGCTCCCCTGAAAATTTTCAAGGAGCATAAAAACTAACTGTATCCTTTATATTGTACCATGCAACAAATTAAAGAAACACTTACTCAAGACTTAAACATGATGAAGGAATGGCATTCAAGTTGCTTTCCTTCAGCTTGTCACGTTTTCTCTGTTTATTCTTTAGTTTCAGTTCCTTTCGTTTTTCTTTCCTCGTTTTCATTGTTACATCACTTATTTCTGCTTCAAAAGAAAAGTTGGCAGTGAAAGTATTGAACAAGAGGCCCATATAACATGTGAACTAAATAAAACAAGTTCCTAATTTCCCAACAAAACACACACTATATGTATTTCTCTACTGGGCCCCTCAGTCCTTAAGGGTTCAGCCAAGAAATTCATGCTTCATACCGAATTAAGACAGAATCCTGCAAAGTCAACAAAAGAAATATAAAGAATTTGGCTCTATTTCCCCTTGAATGGGTCCTGCCCCTCCCATCCTAGGGCCCTTGACCCACCATTTATACCAAACTAATTTCAATTGACCCAAGGATGCAAAAACATTTAGGCAAAACTTATTCCCCTTCGCCCAAGAATGCTTCAGACCAAAACTTGGCAAAAATCTAATTATCTGAACAGGAAGGGTAGGATTTCATAAAATTTGCTCTATTTCCCCTCTTTGACCCAACCCCTAAGCCCTAAGGGGGTCATGGCCACCATTTATACAAAATTTGCCCACGTTTCCCTAAGGATGCGTCTGTTCAAGTTTGTTAAAAATTTGCTTTGTTGCTCATGACTAATAGCAATTAGTATAAAAAGTTAACGGATGGATGGACAACAAATGCCACCATATAACGTAAGCTCACCAATCCTTCGTACCAGGTGAGCTAATAAATATTCCAATGCACAACTTTACATGAGCAACAGAACAAATCAATGGGCACTTTTCAAGCGCAAACTGTTTTAGTGGCTTTATCTGACAATAATGACTTGTTATAAGTCTGCGAAAGTAATTTACAGTTCAGTAAATAAGAAAAAACTATAGGCTTAGCAAATCAATGGGCACTTTTCAAGCGCAAACTGTTTTAGTGGCTTTATCTGACAATAATGACTTGTTATAAGTCTGCGAAAGTAATTTACAGTTCAGTAAATAAGAAAAAACTATAGGCTTGGTTCTTGCACTATAAGCTAATGTCTAGATGGATGTGTTCGGACCCGGGGTTTGTTGCGGGTGATCTGTATGTATAACATACCCACAGGAAGAACTGCTTGTGCCTTTTTCTGTGCCTCTCTCTTCTCACGAAGTTGACCAGGCATTTTTTCACTCTTTCCACAAACACTGCAGGTTATTTTCTGAAATAATGTTTGCTATTTATATTCATCACAGATGCATCAGTTGTTAGAAATGCTATTTGTTACAATTCAAGTCTTGTGTCATAAAACCTGCAAAATATCAATATGACATAAGCCTGTCACATTTCCATCTTGTTAAGCAAAATATAGAGTAATTTAATATAATATATTTGATAATACCTAATCTAGTTATTGGCTTTTGTTCATGTCTTTAAGCAAAGATTGTCATGATCATAACTTCCTTGCTTTGTAACCTGTATCTACAAATTTTCTTACTTGCACGAATCTTGTTTGAAATAGAAAAGTATCCCAAACCAAAATTATGCAGGTTTCATAGCCAAATAAATCCATAGTAAAGAAGGGCGTACAGTAGACAAAGACAATTAGTTAACAAGTCAGTTGTTTCCTGATGCTTTTTTGAAAATATCTCACTGCTAGTGTGAGATCATTTTTAAGTTTCAAAAAAATAGTGACTGTGAGCATTCTTATCATTTAACAATTCAATGTAATGAAATAAAAAAAATACAGAATGATGAAAACCATCTTCTGACTCCTTACTTGTAGTTGTGTTATGTTGTTATAGAACATTTTTGATAAAACCTGGAAACACTTCCATTTCACATTAGACATGCCTGACATGATGACATGCAAAGACACAAAGGATAAGTAGTTAGATTAAGGGATGCTACTAATGTTAAAAAGATTATTTCTCCATAATTTTATACTAATTTATTGATAAATGCCCATCTTAAGTAAATAACTTTAAGAGGATCAGAAAATATTCAAAATACCAACAGCAATCTTATAAAAAAATTATCTAACATGAGAAGTGGGTTTATTATGGGAGTACTACTGTAGTAAAGTAGGCCTTGTGATAATGTTATAATAATAACCCAGAATTTCCTTAAGATTTGATACTTACCACTGAATTTGTGCTAGTGAGGTATCTATCAACCATGTGCAGCTGATATTTCCCTAGTGAACGTTTGTTTTGTACGTATTTCCTGAGAAGCTGGCGGACTTTTCCAGTTAATGGTATCTTAGCTTGAAGCCTTGACCTATCCTCTGGCTGCTGGTAAGTGTGGCCACAATATGGACACTCTTTAATTTTTTCTGCAACATTAGAATTGGAATGTTAACCTTTATCCTTCCAAGTGTAGCTGTGACAGTAAGCATTAAAGTACCTCATCTGTTTTAGTTTTGATATATCACATTATGAATGTACTACCCACAATACTGTCATTTATTTACAAGCTTTATGCATTGTCCTTCAAAGATGACAGAATCATGAGGTCCTGAGCATTATATCACATCCATCTTTGAGTGATCATTATGTAGTTCTTAAAAAGTCATATTAATTTTTTACAAATTTTAAATAAGAGGACAATAAAATTGATTTATCATTCCTTACCTGTTTTTTTCATGTTCCCGTTGATGGAAGTTGTACCAAATCTATAAAACACACATTATATAATTAAACTGTTATTGAAAACAAAGTAAAACAAATTTCCAGAAATCATGACCACAAACATGGATGGCATAAGGAAACTACACAAATGGTAAGTTTTTTGTTAAAATGTTCACATATTTGAGGAATTTGACCCAATCATGAGACTACCCCCTGATAAAAGAGAAAAGTGATATCTCTGGCTTCACATCAACAAGTTTAAATACATCCTATGTTGGTACGTTGATTGTTCCACAATAATTCATTATGATCTTATTTTCAATAAACATCTATCAAGACAGCACTAACTCTAACTGTAAACATAAAGTATGATAATTTCCCAGTACTATCACCTTGTTGACATTTGTCAATTTCTGAAGTAAGAAGTAAGCTCACAAATGTCATAGGGATATTTCCCATCAAACCCTTGAGTAAAACTCATTTCTGAGAGTCAAAAACATATTTTCATTAATTAATAATTTTGACTATTGGGTAGTCCCCTATGAAATTTATGTAACCATTTAATTGGCTAACTTGATTTTTATAATGAATTATTATGATTTATATACACTTGATTACGAATAGTGTATCAAAGTAAGCAGATTTCACTTCCTTATAGCAGGGAAAAACCATTGTCGTTTGACTTGAATGAGTAGAATATCATGGATTTCCGACGATACAGGGAAAAAAATGCAAAACATCACTACTTGACAAAGGCAAATTCACAGTGGTAGCAACGTCTAGTCATTCCTAACCCCACTACGTCTTCTATCAATATTGCACAACATGGCCTGTTGGACCTGTTTGGTGTCTTTTGCTGGAGGAGTTTCTATGACTACAGGTAACATCTGCTCAATTTAACTGATGTTTTGGATATAGGTGTCCAAGACTGTACTGGCTTACTCCAAAGCATGCCATGGAATTGATCCTCACAGAAGAGTTCTGCAGGTTCTTTCGCAAGAAGCACGGGTCATGTTGGTCTTGCCAGCAATCTGTTGGATGTGGACATCCCAAATGATGTTGTTCAATATGGTGATACTAAGGCAGACAGCTGACTGAATCTCGATGAGATTACTGTTGTTGGCAACCCTCAATACTTTAAACTTTTCTGGATGAAACCTCACAAACCATGAGAGTACCCTGCAAGTCGTTGAAGGACCGATCCAAGTGGGACTCCAGAGTCAGCACTCACTGATGCTGATTATTACCCTTCTAACACAATGAATTGGGTTCTACCTGCTTGCCAGTTCTGAATCCAGCTGTTGACCTGCCTTCTGATGCTATATTCATAGAGTTTGTAGACAAGCCAATTATGTTTTTCCTTTTCTAGGACTTTACAAAGTCTTTGGTCAGTTTGATGGCCTTCCTGAAAGTTATAGGTGAGGTGTCCTCAAACTCGGTGAATTTTGCATGATTTTCCCTTCTAAAACCATGTTGTAGGTCATAGAATAAGATGTCAGTCTTGTCATGGGACATCAGAGAGGTGATGATATGAGGAGGGATAATGGTGTAATTTGTTAGTCAGAACCCTTCAACTATACATAAATACATTCCTCCCTTAACTACATCTCCCCACCAATGCCTACAGTTTTTAATATAGCTAATTTCCCATTGTACACATTAATGATGGAGGAAAGATTTTTTCTTAGTGCCCCTCCTCCCATCACTCATCAGGTACTGGACCATCAGCAAATCTGGCTGTAAAGGCAAATATGGTCAAATCTGACAAATGCATACATTGGGCAAATTAAAACATTCTGAGGAGATCCTGTCACATTTCTTTCATGCAGACGGGAAAATGGATGACGAATCAGGTAATTTATGGAAATCATTAGTCTACATAGCCAGATTTACCGGCGCTCCAGTACCTGCTTCTTCATAAGGTGAATCTCAAGGATTGGAGTGATTACGGTGTGGGGATGGCAGCGGGGTGGGGGAGGTATTCTAAGTCTCATGGCATGACTGTGCTAAATTAATTAAATGTAGTGTAGTGCCACACAATCCCATATAGCACATGTGTGACTTTTTCCCCCGTACGGAGAAGTGTGGAAGTTGCTTAGTGTTCAGAGTATAGACCAGCCGTGAATGATGCGATGCTGTCTCGTCAGTCAGAAACGAGGTCGATTTTGATTTCAAAGAAATGACATCACGGTTATCTCTCCGATATATATAAAAAAAAACTATGTTGTAAGCACATGGACAATATGAAATTATACAATAGTGTTCCCTTAGCCTTATTTGAGGATCGGCAGTAAACAGCACTTACGTAAAATAATTTGACAACGGTCTGTTGATATCCACAACAGCCGCAGAAAGTCGGTTAAGATGCTTCATTCTCTTTGCACGTAAAATAAAGCCGTCTTCTTCTTCCATAGTGTACTAAAATATGAAGTCAATGCGTTCACGGACTACCACATAGGCGCAGACATCTTGAATTGAAGAGTTCCGCGGAGGGAGAATCTATTGATAAAAGATCGACAATATACAAATTTATATCATCACTTCTATACATAAATAAATATAAGTGGAAAAACTTACAAAATATGAAATAAATTTAATGTATTGTCTCTTTTCTGTTCATAAATACCACTGCGCAATATCTTAGAAACGAAACAGCCCCCTTCTTGGACCGGAAGTCAAAATTCATGGCGATGGCGTTGGTTGAAAGTGTAAATCGTCTGCTTGCGTCCGGCAATTACCAGCCGTTGCTGTCAGTGATCAAGGGATTTCGAAATGGAGCCGTGTTAGTTTTATTAAGATTTTGTTTATATAAGATTGCTCATACTTTGGTATCTCGGCTTTACTTTCTATTGCGACTGGATATTGAACCTACATTTCAGTAACGATGAATAGGTCAGGGACTCATGGTTGGTTGGTTGGATACGTATTTATCGTCTCCTTGACTAGTCCTGTTACTAGATGTTGTTTATCAACGAACGTCAGTGTTCTGGCCCCGTTTGTGAATGACCTGCATCCCCCTCATTGAGTTGAGCTGTCTGTCAGATGTCCGAAATGTTGAGAAGTTTTAAAGATGGGTCCAGGACCTGATAGTGCATTACCTAACCTGTCAGCGCACGTGTCTAGCTAGTCTGGTTGGAAAAGGGATGGGTTAGATTGGGCCTAGTACGAAGTGTTCTAACTATATATCCATGATTTTAATTTGTGTTAACATGAAACTATTAAAATATCATGTGATCTGACTTAATTTGTTCTATACTGACTAATATCCGGTTTGGTTCATCATGTTTTGTGAAGATACATATTTCTCTGCTGTTGGTAACAAAACTCATCCACTGTTGGTTAGGTATTGCCAACATGGAACTCTTGAGAGTTCTATTGACAGCATCGTCATGTGGATTCCAACCATTATCAGCTGTTTTGACCTCCATTCCACAACATCCTCAGGTTGGTGGGACAGCAGTGGTGACCAATCACTGCTGGCTGTTATCATGTCTGCAATTTGGCTTATCTCACTTGCATAAAAAGTGGACGTATAACCCTGCTTTGACCACATGAAGATATCATGTCTCTGTGTGGTATGTACAACATCAGAAAAATCAAGATGTTGTTGAGGTCTGCTCTCATTTCCCAGTATGGTGCTTGGCTGCTTAAGTTCTTGTAACATAGAGTGGCAGTTAGGTATCTCTACACTACTCTGACATACTTAATGTAGTGTGTTTAAAGTATTACACTGGCTTCCTCTGCAGCTGCTCTTTCTCCGGAATGTCAGCTAAGGCAGTCAGAACCTGACCATCTGCAGCTTCCCTGCTGGAGGGCTACTCTACAAAATGTTAATATAATCATTACCCAAACTCAGATTCCATAAAACAAGTCCTATCTCAACTGCTCCACTTTTGTGCCGTTGTTCCCCCTCGGATCTCACCACTGCTACAATTCCTTTCCTTCGTTTTTTGCCTTCTGCTTTGCTCCACTGTTGAGAATGAGGAACTCTCAGTCTTTGTCTACCAACACAGATGCTTCCTACGATGTCCTGCATCTACAGTGTGCCCTCAGCAGTCCTGATTTGTTGATCATATTCAGCCTTTCTTTTACTTAATCAACAACCTTACCTAAGTTCTTCTAGTTGAACAATGTATGGTCATACCATCTCCCTGAGCATTTCTATGGTTGTTGATGACAGATGGTATTTCCTTCCTGTAGACTCCAAGGAAGAACTGTTTTGTCAACTGCCTCTTATTGATGATTATGTACTGTACTTTCTTTGGCTTAAACTGCATCAGAGCCCAGGTTACAACATCACACAATGCAAACAGTATCAACTTACTGAGTAGCTTGAATGTTGGTTGTTGTTGTAATAGTCAGGTCATTCATGAACCCTCTAGTCGATGTTTGATAGATTTCCAAGTTTATTTTCAGCCTTCGAGTTGCTGTCTTAGCAGCTTTCATGATAATGTTCATGCCCATCACGAACAGGATAGCTGACACTGCACAACCTGTCACTATTTTCTTATCTGAAGTTCTGCCATGTTGTGGTGAAACTGTTTGTTGTGAGCCTGAGCTTCATACCATGAAAAATTCTTTACAATGCTGGTGACAATAATATTGTATAGCTACATCTGAAATCTATTTTGTTGTTTGTCAAGATAGATATTGTCACATTACTGCATTCTTAAAAATATGTTCATAATTTTTGATGTATTCATCTTGCAATAAACCCAGGAACCCAATAACTTAGACCAAAAATTTCTGTCTTTAAAATCTTAATTTTAATGTCAATATTCAAAGAGCCAAGTGAGCTTATCCTGTGGTGCAAGTCCATCGTCTGTCATCAAATTTTTTCCTTTAAAAATAACTTCTTCTCAATAACCATTGGACCATATGTTTTGATATTTGGATAGTATGTTGCAAAGAGAAATTACCTTGACCTATATTCAAGGTTGCAGGGGTTAAATTTGTTAAAAGCCTTTAAATGACTTCTTCCATGAACTAAAAGGTCTAGAGACATGATGTTTGGCTGGTTTATTCCTATGATGAAGCCCGACAAAGTTTGTGAAAAGAAATGACCTTGACATAATCAAGGTCATAGGGGTCAGATATGTTAAAACCTTTAATGATTTATTCTCATGAACTAAAAGGCCTAGAGACATGATGTTTGGTTGGTATGTTCCTAGTAGGAAGCTAGAAAAGTTTGTGAAAAGAAATTACCTTTATTTATATTCAAGGTTTTGCTAAAACCTTTAACAACTTCTTCATCTAAACTAAAAGGCCAAGTGGCATCCTATTTGCTGGTCTATATATACCAGGTGAGTGCTACAGGCCCATTGGACCTCTTGTTATGGTATTGATTATGTTCATTTCTAAAATTAAATTAGAGACAGCATTTTAGGTCTTCCAACAGATATCGGGCTCAAATGAGAGAGGTGTGTTTCCTGGAGAACATTAATATAGCGTTGGAATTTCTGTTAAAACTGTATGAGATCTGGTAGGTTTTGTATGTATTACCAGTGTATTCCAAATGAATATTGTGAATTCTGTGATTTAATGACAATATTTGAACTGTATCTTTAGTGTAACAGATACGTGAGTTATAGCATGGATTTTGTGTTACATAGGTATGGAGCAAAAGTCCGATTTCCTCATTCATTGGTGATGACACTGCTGTTCAAACGAGGCAGGTTGGTATACATTTAAAAATTATTGCAAAATCTAATTCATTTGTCCTCAAAATGATTTACTGTTTTAAGTTAACATTACCTTTTACTAAAAGTGGATTGTAGTAATTACTGTAAATTGCTTATCTATTCTTCAAACTTCTATTTTTAATGTTTATTACTGATCAACATATTTGTTGTTATATTGCCAGTATAAAGGACATGTCTAAGGGGATATTGGAGGCGACCTACACCCACTCTCGTAACCTGGCACTTTTTGTGTTCGCATACAAGGCTCTGACAAACCTAATGGCTGTGGCTCAGAGTAAACCTGAACAGTTCCACTCGTTTTTAGCAGCATTTGGGGCAGGGTACTTCATATTTGGGAAGTACAACAAGGTCAATGAACAGGTAAGTTTTTGAGATTTATTAACATAGATATTTTTGTCAAAGTCAGATTCTGTTGAATGATTGAAATTTATTTTTAAAGTAAAATTTAGTTCACATCAGACTAGTTGATGTCAGGAAATACCTTCAAATTAAATTCTGTAATTTAGTAGGATTTTTTTTTGAGTCCAGAGAACCTTTTCCAAAACTTTGATGAGCCCATTTACAGAAAGATATAATGGGTTTTCAAAAGTCTCATATCAAAATCATGAGTCAAGTGTCAAAAAATCAGTGAAACTTTCATTTTTTTCTTATAGATACACTGTACTGTTTTTAACTCTTGCCTCTAATTCTATATAAACTTCTACTGTTACCCTCTCTTCTTTCAGATAGCTCCTGTCTCTCCACCGTCTCTCCTCTAATTCTATATAAACTTCTACTGTTACCTTCTCTTCTTTCAGATAGCTCCTGTCTCTCCAATGTCTCTCCTCTAATTCTATATAAACTTCTACTGTTACCCTCTCTTCTTTCAGATAGCTCCTGTCTCTCCAATGTCTCTCCTCTAATTCTATATAAACTTCTACTGTTACCTTCTCTTCTTTCAGATAGCTCCTGTCTCTCCACTGTCTCTCCTCTAATTCTATATAAACTTCTACTGTTACCTTCTCTTCTTTCAGATAGCTCCTGTCTCTCCAATGTCTCTCCTCTAATTCTGTATAAACGTCTACTGTTACCCTCTCTTCTTTCAGATAGCTCCTGTCTCTCCACCGTCTCTCCTCTAATTCTATATAAACTTCTACTGTTACCTTCTCTTCTTTCAGATAGCTCCTGTCTCTCCACTGTCTCTCCTCTAATTCTATACAAACTTCTACTGTTACCCTCTCTTCTTTCAGTTAGCTCCCGTCCCTCCACCGTCTCTCCTCTAATTCTGTATAAACTTCTACTGTTACCCTCTCTTCTTTCAGATAGCTCCTGTCTCTCTACTGTCTCTCCTCTAATTCTATATAAACTTCTACTGTTACCTTCTCTTCTTTCAGATAGCTCCTGTCTCTCCACTGTCTCTCCTCTAATTCTATATAAACTTCTACTGTTACCCTCTCTTCTTTCAGATAGCTCCTGTCTCTCCAATGTCTCTCCTCTAATTCTATATAAACTTCTAGTGTTACCCTCTCTTCTTTCAGATAGCTCCTGTCTCTCCACTGTCTCTCCTCTAATTCTGTATAAACTTCTACTGTTACCCTCTCTTCTTTCAGATAGCTCCTGTCTCTCCACCGTCTCTCCTCTAATTCTATATAAACTTCTACTGTTACCTTCTCTTCTTTCAGATAGCTCCTGTCTCTCCAATGTCTCTCCTCTAATTCTATATAAACTTCTACTGTTACCCTCTCTTCTCTTCAGATAGCTCCTGTCTCTCCAATGTCTCTCCTCTAATTCTATATAAACTTCTACTGTTACCTTCTCTTCTTTCAGATAGCTCCTGTCTCTCCACTGTCTCTCCTCTAATTCTATTTAAACTTCTACTGTTACCTTCTCTTCTTTCAGATAGCTCCTGTCTCTCCAATGTCTCTCCTCTAATTCTATACAAACTTCTACTGTTACCCTCTCTTCTTTCAGATAGCTCCTGTCTCTCCAATGTCTCTCCTCTAATTCTATATAAACTTCTACTGTTACCTTCTCTTCTTTCAGATAGCTCCTGTCTCTCCACTGTCTCTCCTCTAATTCTATATAAACTTCTACTGTTACCCTCTCTTCTTTCAGTTAGCTCCCGTCCCTCCACCGTCTCTCCTCTAATTCTGTATAAACTTCTACTGTTACCCTCTCTTCTTTCAGATAGCTCCTGTCTCTCCACTGTCTCTCCTCTAATTCTATATAAACTTCTACTGTTACCTTCTCTTCTTTCAGATAGCTCCCGTCCCTCCACCGTCTCTCCTGTAATTCTATATAAACTTCTACTGTTACCCTCTCTTCTTTACTGTCTCTCCTCTAGTTCTATATAAACTTCTACTGTTACCTTCTCTTCTTTCAGATAGCTCCTGTCTCTCCAATGTCTCTCCTCTAATTCTATACAAACTTCTACTGTTACCTTCTCTTCTTTCAGTTAGCTCCCGTCCCTCCACCGTCTCTCCTCTAATTCTATTTAAACTTCTAGTGTTACCCTCTTGTCTTTCAGATAGCTCCTGTCTCTCCACCGTCTCTCCTCTAATTCTATATAAACTTCTACTGTTACCTTCTCTTCTTTCAGATAGCTCCTGTCTCTCCACTGTCTCTCCTCTAATTCTATATAAACTTCTACTGTTACCTTCTCTTCTTTCAGCTAGCTCCTGTCTCTCCAATGTCTCTCCTCTAATTCTATTTAAACTTCTAGTGTTACCCTCTCTTCTTTCAGATAGCTCCTGTCTCTCCACTGTCTCTCCTCTAATTCTATATAAACTTCTACTGTTACCCTCTCTTCTTTCAGTTAGCTCCTGTCTCTCCAATGTCTCTCCTTTAATTCTATACAAACTTCTACTGTTACCCTCTCTTCTTTCAGATAGCTCCTGTCTCTCCACTGTCTCTCCTCTAATTCTATATAAACTTCTACTGTTACCCTCTCTTCTTTCAGTTAGCTCCTGTCTCTCCACTGTCTCTCCTCTAATTCTATATAAACTTCTACTGTTACCTTCTCTTCTTTCAGATAGCTCCCGTCTCTCCACCGTCTCTCCTCTAATTCTATATAAACTTCTACTGTTACCTTCTCTTCTTTCAGATAGCTCCTGTCTCTCCACTGTCTCATCTAGAAATAGAGAAAAGAAAAGCTATAGATACATTACATTTTACTGACTTCTGTCTTTTTTCCTTTCCATCAATCATTTTATGCTCTTTTCTGAGAACTTCTTTTCTATTTTACATATAAACATGTGGTCTTTTTCTTTCCTCATGAAAGTGATTTTCTTTTCTCAAAATGAAAATTAGATCTATCTTTTTTTCTCTCTCTTTCTGCATCATAGACAACATCCCTGGTAATTATAAGCTTTATCCTACTTACCTAACCTTTTTCTCCCAAGGTAAATGTATTTTTCTTGATTTCCTCCAGATAAACCTGTATCTCTTGTCACGGATCCTATATGGACTTGCAAAGTTAGCAGTGAAGAAAGGTTACATTCCAAAACCCAGTGGTGACACATTTCCTTGGTTTGCAGCCATTGTGTGGGGAATTGTACTGTGGATGTTTGAGTATGAAAGTGACACTCTACAGCCATCACTCAAGTCATCAATGACCTACCTCTACCATGACAGTAATAAATGGCAAAACTTAAAAAATTTCCTTGTGTATAACAAATAGGTATTGCTCGTAAAATTTCTGTGATAGATTGGAAGCTGTTTATTGGAAAATTTGTTTCTAGATAAACAGTCCTAAAACTAAATAGATAATGAAATTTTAATATATTTTATTTACCTTGTCTAAAATAACCTAAAGTTATTCAATCAAATACCCCAAAAAATCATGTCTAGCTCTAAAGGGAAACCTTTAGAGTATTTTCAGAAAGATAAATGTCCAAACGTACCAGTATGTTCTTTTCTAGGTGAATCAATGGTGAAATATTTAATTTGTATTAGATAATAACAAAAGTAAGTTCTATAGTATTTTGAGTACAAACTGGATATGTGTTTACATTGAATCCTTCAAGTTTACCATTGTCAAATTAAAGAAGATTAGGAAGCCACAAGACTTATTTTGGGATAATTGAGTAAATTTAGTGTGTAGTAAATTTATTAAATTCAAATCAATTTTTATATATTTTTTCATTAATAGACAATCTTTATTACCTTTATTTTAATTTTTTAATTTTTTCAAAGGGAACAAAATTTTCTACATATGGAATCATTATGTCCTTGTCACTGTACCACTATTTGTAGTAAAGTAATAACAAGTATTTCTGGAATGAGATTCATCATTTTTAGTACAGATGTATATTGTATATTATCTTTAGCAAAACAGCAATTAAAATCTATATTTTGCAAGTTTTTGAAAATGTGTGATCACAGTATAAAGTTTTCAACTGCTGTTTGCACAAAAGATAAACAACTTCCCTATATATGTGACCATTATTCTGGAGACTTTTTACGTGGGTATTTCAGTTATAACAAGTGTTATTGTTTAATATTATTAATCATGATTTGGTATTTGAGTGAAATCACATTATTTCATATTAAATTTATTTTTAATTTGTGCCTCCATTTTGTTAAATTGATATGTCGCTAAAGTACTTGACAGCATTTATTTTTTTTAAGAATGTTTTTAAAATTCTTCAGAACTAAAAACAATGGACCCGATGTTGCTGTATTTGTATACATGTATTGATGAGATAATTTCAGAATGTAATAAGATATTTAAACATTTTATGAAAAAAATTTCATTTTTAGAATTTTCAGTTTTAGTATTCATTTGGTAAAAAGTAAATTTGAATTCAATATCATTTAACATATAGTTGTTGGATATGTGTTTGCTAAGATAATAACGTGAAACAACTGTAAAGGATGTTATTTGTAACTCAGATCACAAACATTTTACACAAGAGACAAGTACCTTGTATGTATAATTTTTATTGTAACAATCAAAATCTAAGTTGAATTTTATCCGTGGTATTTTTTCTTTGCTTAAAACGATTCAAAGATTTAACAATTTCAGTATAATCTACATGTATTTATTTAAACCTCATATTCTTATTCATTGAGAATATGAAACTAGTAATTTCAGTCTGTGTTACAATTATACAATATATCACCTGTGAGTCAGAGTTTGTTTTACCATGTGTAGGACAATGACTTGATATGTAATAATGTTTAAGTATTATTGTTAGTATACCCCTATGTATTCAAATTTATTTGATTTCCATGTTTATTATATTTATTGATGATAAATTAATAATCATATTATATTGATAAATTCCATCATGACTCTCAGGTGATCATTTGCATTTTGAAAGTCAAATGTTTAATTGCTTTTTTCTCATGATGGAGTGGAGAAATAATTTTCAAATTTATGTAACAGGTTGTCCATGGTCATACAAAGTTTTGGGAGTGTCATTGCAAAGGAGAACAAGTTCAGACTTTTCGATGACCATTAGGAATTAAAATAATTCAACATTCCTCGCTTTTCTCCCAGAAGAACAAGAGTGGTCTGTGTAAGTTTTAAGTTTCATTTCAGTTATGTTTCATTTTAGCTTGAAAACAAAACAAAACAGAACAATTTGACATTTTGATCCATTTCCATTACTCTACAATAGTGTTTACTGATATACTGTTGATCAGGTTTAAAAACAGAGTATGAAAGGAGTTATGAAAATATCAAATAACCAAAAAATTCATTATAGATATTATGCAAGAAAATATCAATTCAGTTTCATAGAAAATCCAATATATTTTACAAAAAAAAAAATCATGAAGAAATTTGATATGGTTGTAATATGTGGAATGAATGATCATAGCATATTAAGTGTGATTTGATGTTTGATGTGTATACTTGTATGTCACATCATCACACGTGTATATGTGGGAGAAATAAAGGAGAAAATGTCATTAAACGTGTGATACTTTTATAAACAAATATTGCATATGCATAAATATTGTATACCGTTAGAAATAAAGTATTCCAACCTTGGGACAGTTTTTGCATGACTAATATTATTTTTGCATATGCAAAATTAGAATCCAATTTTTTTATGCACATCCAACTGTCAAACAGAATGTATTACAATTCCTGAGGATGAACTGTGATAATGAACAAACCTGTCTGTGTTGTCTTATGGACAGTTTTTACATGAAGAACACTTGCTTATGGAAGAAAATGGATATTTTTTCAATTATACTGAATTCTGATTGCTAATTGTTGGTTTTTAAACCAGGCACATTTTCAGACGGGTGTTCTACTTTAAAAATTTCATATGAAATTTGTTTTAAATTGAACCTCTCATTTTTTCAATTTTTTAATTGCCAAAAAGTGCAATAAATCATTATTACAAAATTCATAGACATGGTGTGTGTGTTGTGTATCCAAAACCATAGTGCATAGTTGTTTATTTTGCAGGCATAATAACTGGCTGTTGTTTCTCTTTGAGCTAGTTTGTGGTGATTTAATTTTGTGTATCACCATCTTAAGCAGCAAACAGGAAGGAATTTTATGATGTTTTTTTTATTTATTGTAAAATATTGGTCTTTTATTTCATGCAATACTAACTGACCTCAGATATTACCTACTATATTGTACCTTTCATACAAACATAAACAAGAGCCCCATAGGACCTGTATCACTCACCTGGATCTTAAACCCCAGCAATGGTGTACATGCTAAAAGTTAGAATATTTCCAAATTAAGTCACTTAACCTCGTTGATGGCGCAAGACCAATGGGTAAATCATTATATCATGACTGTATTATGATGTTCAGTAAGATTTTATATGAGTATCAGGTTAATATTTAACATGACCCGGAGATAATGTCCCTAGAGTTGTGGCACACCCAAGGGTCAATTCTTGTGTAACAAAATGTTTATCTCATGATGCAAAGCAATTCTATATATGGTTATGGGATAAGGATTTCAACTGTTTCAAAGAAGTAACCAAGAAATTAAGTCCAGAGAGGTGGGGCCACACCCAAGAGCCAGTTCTAAAATCATAAATGTGTTTATCTCTTAATGTCCAGCATTGCTATATATGATTCAGGGGAGGGGATCTCAACTGTTTCAAAAATATAACCCAGAAACTAAGTTCTGTGGGGTGGGGCTAACCCCAGGGCCAATTTTTACATCATGAATGAGTTTATTTCATGATATCTTGCAATGCTATATATGGTTATGGGGTGGGGATCTCAACTGTTTCAAAGAAATAATACATTTCCCCTAACGAGCCCCTCTCCTCCTGTCCTAGGGGGCCAAGACTATTTAAACAAAATTGATTTCCATTCGGCGAAACATGCTACAGACCAAATTTAGGCAAAATCCAATCATTTCTACAAGAGGACTTGGATCTCAAAGATTTTTTTCTATCTCTTCTATTAGGCTCCCCCTACTTCCACCCCAGGGTGCTAAGACACATCGTTTATACAAAATTGGTTTCTCTTCACCCTCACATTCTTTAATCTAAACCTGGACAAAATCAAATCATTTGTACAATGGAGAAGGATTTTAAAGAATTTGCTTCATTTACTATATTTGGCCCCACTCCACCTGCCTCAGGGGTTGAGACCCAATTTTTTATACAAAACTGATTCTCATTCACTCATAGATGCTTCTGACCAAATTTTGACAAAATCCCCTCAGTCGTTCACGACTAGTAGCGTTTTATAGAAAAAAATGACAGACAACAGATGCCACGGTATCCCAATATCTCACTTGGCCCTCCAGGCCAGGTGAGCTAAACATACAGAGAGGAAATGAAGAAATTGACACCTGCAGCTTCAGTAAATGGCTGAGTATATTATGTTTCCTAATAATCCAAGAACCCAATCTCGGCATGTTCATCTAACATGTCAGACCAATTTCAAGTTACAGAGCAGTAGGTCACTGTTACTATACAAAGAGTTATCAATTAAATAGTCATGGATCGTATTCATAAATAACAAGAGACAGGCATAAACAATACATATATTCTGTAAGCAGTCAATGTTACAGTTCATAAAACATGACTTTAGGATCATATCCTCATCTCTATGTCTCTGTGTTTCATTTCCTATTTGGAATACATATTTTGCTCATCATGTAATATGCCTATAAGGCAAACATAAGACAATGAAGAAGGATTTGTTATCATTTCCAATGAACTGCAAAAGACATGAGTGGGCTTATTACCAGACATGAGGTTATTTCAGAATGAAGATTTTAACAGTTTTTCATATAAAGCTTCAAATGCACACAAAGACAGTAGCTTACCTGAAGAATATTTATCAGATTTGGTGGAAAACTTAGGGAGAAGTACAGAAGTTTGGATAAAAAAGTTACCCCTAAGGAATGCTACACCAAACATTGATTGAATGGTACTTACCAGGCCATATGCTCCCTCAGACATTATATACCCATATATTGATCCTGCAATAAGCCCATACCAGGTAATAAGCCTGCCCCTTTATAGTGTGGTTCAATGATCCTGCAATAAGCCCATGCCAGGTAATAAGCCCGCCCCTTTATATGGTTCAATAAACTTTCAAGCAAATACTACATCATTGTCTAACAATTGGCTGACTTTGAACTAGAAGTTAGTAGTTTAGGCCTCCTAGACCTATTACTGGACAATTCTGGTAAAATCATATGAACCAATTTATTTTTGCGGGACAAACTTAAAATTTTCACTTCCACACATATCACATTATTTTCCATTCTATGTAACACCATGACATTCAAACTGCCATTTATAGAGTGACTCTCTTTAAACCAGTTCTATACATAATATACATACACTGATGTTTGTAATTGAAACAGAAAGCATATCCAATATGTAACTAAGGAATTTGTTTTTGATAGTGTGAAAAAAATTGTTGAATGCTGTATCACTGGTTATTACTGCAGGCCCTAATTTTTGTAATTTTTATCCAAAATATAACATTAAAATTTTGCACCATCAAAATTTTGAAATCTTGTGTTATGAGAATAAATTTGTTGTCAGATTCATATTTGCAATAAATGCTATAGTTATATTTCTTAGCTAAAAATATCAATGTCAAGCTTCATGATTATCACAACCATCTACAAGATTACGGTAAAGCTATTGTACAAGCCACACTGACCTGCTCTTACATTATCTAAGTGACATGCAAAGCATTGAGACATGATGTCAGCAACATTCTATGATCTAGTAGTATACAGATGAACACAATCCAGATTAAATGCATTTCAAGTGTACATGCAAATATATGGTATTTATATGTCAAATGTTACAAAAATACTTTAAATAACCAACTTTTATTTCATGTAACACGGGCTACATTTCAGTTCAACAGTGGTATGGTTCAGAATGTACATGTGTAAGTTCATGTCTAAATTTGAAAATTACGCAATTGGTTGAATTGTGGGGCTAGAGCCTTTCCAAATTTAGATTTCGACATTTTGTTCTATCAATTTAGATTCTCCTCAGTCAATTTCTTGGTTTGAAAATTTTGGACTTAAGCATTACTGATGAGTAATGTTGTTTAATTCACTATATGACTATCTAATTATATAAAAGTTTGTATTGTAAGGTGATATTCAGCTGGGGTTTTTTAACAATATTTAAGGACAACCTATGAAATCTCCTGTCCAATCACATGGCTCAGTTTCCCTCAATATTAATGAAGACAGGCTTATTGACACACTGTCTTATCTGACCTTACTGTCCTATCTGACCTACACTTAAGTCTTCCTCTATGTGGGTAAAGATAGGTTTATTGACACACTGTCCTATCAGACCTTACTGTCCTATCTGACGTTGACTTAAGTCTTCCTCTATGTGGGTAAAGATAGGTTTATTGACACACTTCCTATCTGACCTTAAAATGACCTTTACTTAAGTCTTCCTCTATGTGGGTAAAGATAGGTTTATTGACACACTGTCCTATCCGACCTTACTGTCCTATCTGACCTTTACTTAAGTCTTCCTCTATGTGGGTAAAGATAGGTTTATTGACACACTGTCCTATCCGACCTTACTGTCCTATCTGACCTACACTTAAGTCTTCCTCTATGTGGGTAAAGATAGGTTTATTGACACACTGTCCTATCTGACCTTACTGTCCTATCTGACCTTTACTTAAGTCTTCCTCTATGTGGGAAAAGATAGGTTTATTATCAAACTGTTCCATCCACAGTAATATTAACCACTAAGTTTCTGTCATTGTCAGTTAAGACAGGTTTATTGACACACTGTCCTATCTGACCTTATTGTCCTATCTGACCTACACTGAAGTCTTCCTCTATGTGGGTAAAATAGGTTTATTGACAAACAGTTCTATCCACTGTTATACTAACCAGTATGTTTCTGTCTTTAACATTCTAGGTCCCTGTTTAAATGACAATATTCTGCTAAAATGTGATACTCTTCATCTTTTTTAATAATTCACAAATACTGAATCTGTTCTTAGCATGAAAATAATAGGGTACAAAATGTAAATGTAAAACAGTGGCTGTAGATGAGGTGTAAGGCTAAACATTTCCATCACCACTTAAGCCATTCTATACGGGTAGCACAGGTATAAACTAACAACAATTTAATTTTACAGTTCTGTGATAACTTCTACAGAAACACTGACTTTGTAATTTCAAAAGTTGAACATGACAAACTTGTATTACTATGTTGGTGGATGTAGTTCAGTGGTCAAATAATCCAAAAATAAACTAATCTAACAAAAAGCTGACTTTGTTTGACAATTAAGCTTTGAAATAAACTAGATTCTTTATCAATACTATCTATAATGACTGTCTAGCCATCACATAAAATTATTCAATGTTGTGAATAAATTTGTACAAGAAAATTAACAGTTAAATAAATATTTTGTCAATTACAAAATGTAACAGAATGGCAGTTAATAACATTACTAAAAAAGCTTTCAAGATTTTTGTTTTTCTTAAAGAAACATTTTTCTCTCAATATCAAAAATTAAACCATTCATATTAATTTGGTTCGAAATACTGAATAGCAAGCTTTTTTGGTCCCTTTATAAAAACATATAATCTATAAAACAAAGAATTTTCAGGACCATTATGTTCAATCCTGTATCTTCCTGCAAGAATTTTTGCGCTTCATATTTTTACAATGAATACAACAATTACACAATATCTTATAAATCATTAAATTAACTTGAAAATCCACCTCATTTTCAATTAAATCCAATTTCAAGCTAAAGCAAGCTTTTATAAACTGTACTTTAGTCATACAAACAGATGAGATCCCCTTATCAAAGTAAATTCTGAATATGTAATTTTTCAACTAACACAATTAAAAGACATGATAATCATAATAATAAACTATAAAATCACATATTTTTGTGGAGCTTAAAGTTCATGTATTTTCAAAAGAAGAAAAAAAAAATTCCAGTGCACATGATTTTCTTGAATCATTATTGCTCACAAAATTAATAAAGTTTCTGTAAAAATTTTCATCAGTATTATTAATGTGTGAATTTGTGCATCACGAGTACCCACAAGTTCCAAGAAAATAAAACTGTGTGGAAAATCTACAATATTCAGTAATAAAAGTTAACTTGACAATGCATTGTTGCACATAGTAAACTTAAACTATGTGTATATCAAATAAAAATCTCTTGGTAAAAAGTTTTCATGTACAACCTAAGGTCAATTCCACTAAAACATGTTCCAGAATCTTTAACTCCAATATATATCAATTCTGTCCTTAGTTCGGTTTCCTGCCTATTACAATGCACTTCTATGTAAATGATAAATTAAAATTGATTATGTATAGTACCCCTCAACAAAACCTTGAGACCTGGGGTGGGATAGATGTTTTACTGGAATGACACTAACAGTTCAAATTTTCAGTAGTGTTGTGAAGAATTCACACACTGTCTTTAAACTAAATAAACTACGCCTCTAAATCTGTAAATTTTACAAAATTAATATCTATAACAAAGACTAGCATCAGAATACAGGTGTAATATGGAGCATAATTCCTGTAACCTGCCAGATGCATCAGGATACAGGTGTAATATAGAACATGATAATTCCTGTAACCTGCCAGATGCATCAGGATACAGGTGTAATATAGAACATGATAATTCCTGTAACCTGCCTGATGCATCAGAATACAGGTGTAATATAGAACATGATAATTCCTATAACCTGCCAGATGCATCAGGATACAGGTGTAATATAGAACATGATAATTCCTGTAACCTGCCTGATGCATCAGAATACAGGTGTAATATAGAACATGATAATTCCTATAACCTGCCTGATGCATCAGAATACAGGTGTAATATAGAACATGATAATTCCTATAACCTGCCTGATGCATCAGAATACAGGTGTAATATAGAACATGATAATTCCTGTAACCTGCCTGATGCATCAGAATACAGGTGTAATATAGAACATGATAATTCCTGTAACCTGCCTGATGCATCAGAATACAGGTGTAATATGGAGCATGATAATTCCTGTAACCTGCCTGATGCCTCAGGTAACCACTGGTTTCTCACTGAAGACTTTTGTTGAATTTCATAAGCATTAGTTACTGGAGAAGGCCATATCTTGTGTAGCTAGCTTGATGCCTCAAGTTACCGTTGGTTTCTTACAGAATTTGTTCAATTTTGTAACCATAGGTTACTGGAGAATCTGGAGGTAACTAGTCTGACGCTGCAGGTTACCATTAGTTACTCACTGGGGAGCCTAATGTTAAAGAGAAGATTTTGTTTATCAAGAGTATAATGTCCTACATAACCACTGGAGACTCAAAAAGGAGTGTGACGTCTTAAGCAGTCATTAATTACTCATTGTCTAAGATAACCATTCATGACTCACAGAGGAACCTTATGTCATAGACAACCATTTACTGATCACTGAAACTTCTACATATTTTCCACTGCTACTGGGACTTAAATTGTTATCAGCTGAACATCTCTTCCTCTATAGGTTTTGATACCCAGGTACCATAACTGCTTTCAGACATTTTCTTCAACATGAGTTTCTTTGATTCCTGGAAATCTGTGGCAGCCATTTTGGCTTGGTTGTATGTTTGAAACTGCAGCAAATCCTGTTGTCCAAATTTTCGACACACTTGTTTAAAACTGTCATACAGGTTTTTCTTTGTACAGCGAGAGAAAAGTCCTTTCTCGATGCTGAAAAATCAACGAGATCCAAATTATACTTTAACCATATCATAAAGAAGGTAACTGTACTGAAAGCAAAACTTTAATTTGAGTCTTTAACAAAGAAAAATCTGCTCCCATCTTTTTCAACGATTATCCAATAATGAACAATTATTTTCCAATATTTTCCTTTTGCAATTGCATCTCATACTGATTTAAAGTTATTTCTCTTTAATATACTGAAAAATGTGTCTATAGAATGATACTGAAAAATGTGTCTATGGAATGATACTGAAAAATGTGTCTATGGAATGATACTGAAAAATGTGTCTATGGAATGATACTGAAAAATGTGTCTATAGAATGATACTGAAAAATGTGTCTATAGAATAAAACTGAAAAATGTGTCTATGGAAAGATACTGAAAAATGTGTCTATAAAATAAAACTGAAAAATGTGTCTATGGAACGATACTGAAAAATGTGTCTATAGAATGATACTGAAAAATGTGTCAATGGAATGATACTGAAAAATGTGTCTATAGAATAAAACTGAAAAATATGTCTATGGAATGATACTGAAAAATGTGTCTATGGAATGATACTGAAAAATGTGTCTATAGAATAAAACTGAAAAATGTGTCTATGGAATGATACTGAAAAATGTGTCTATAGAATAAAACTGAAAAATGTGTCTATGGAATGATACTGAAAAATGTGTCTATAGAATGATACTGAAAAATGTGTCTATAGAATAAAACTGAAAAATGTGTCTATGGAAAGATACTGAAAAATGTGTATGGAATGATACTGAAAAATGTGTCTATAGAATGATACTGAAAAATGTGTCTATAGAATAAAACTGAAAAATGTGTCTATGGAATGATACTGAAAAATGTGTCTATGGAATGATACTGAAAAATGTGTAGAATAAAACTGAAAAAATAATGAACTGAAAAATGTGTCTATGGAATGATACTGAAAAATGTGTATGGAATGATACTGAAAAATGTGTCAATGGAATGATACTGAAAAATGTGTCTATAGAATAAAACTGAAAAATATGTCTATGGAATGATACTGAAAAATGTGTCAATGGAATGATACTGAAAAATGTGTCTATAGAATAAAACTGAAAAATGTGTCTATGGAATGATACTGAAAAATGTGTCTATAAAATAAAACTGAAAAATGTGTCTATGGAATGATACTGAAAAATGTGTCTATAGAATAAAACTGAAAAATGTGTCTATAGAATAAAACTGAAAAATATGTCTATGGAATGATACTGAAAAATGTGTCAATGGAATGATACTAAAAAATGTGTCTATGGAATGATACTGAAAAATGTGTCTATAAAATAAAACTGAAATATGTGTCTATAGAATAAAACTGAAAAATGTGTCTATGCAATAAAACTGAAAAATGTGTCTATGGAATAAAACTGAAAAATGTGTCTATGGAATGATACTGAAAAATGTGTCTATGAAATGATACTGAAAAAT
This sequence comes from Ylistrum balloti, assembly GCF_031769215.1. Taxonomy (NCBI): domain Eukaryota; kingdom Metazoa; phylum Mollusca; class Bivalvia; order Pectinida; family Pectinidae; genus Ylistrum; species Ylistrum balloti. The sequence goes on from NW_026782042.1 coordinate 832,491, forward strand.
GTGTCTATAAAATAAAACTGAAATATGTGTCTATAGAATAAAACTGAAAAATGTGTCTATGGAATGATACTGGAAAATGTGTCTATGGAATGATACTGAAAAAATGTGTCTATGGAATTATACTGAAAAATGTGTCTATAGAATAAAACTGAAAAATATGAGTAATTGGTTTTATTATAAGCAAATCAGTTCTCAATCCATAATTGTTGTCCTTGACCTCTGACACTCATTTAAAGTATATCCTCTGACCATTATTTGTGTTTAAGCTCTGACCCTTACTTAGTGTAACACAGTCCCTGTGTTCCATCTGTGACCTCCGGCTTTTCGTCGCCATAACACCAGTTAATGCTGAGGGCTTTAGTTTTCTGTGTCTCTCGTGATGGCTCCACAGCTGTCACACGTCCTAACCAGGGGTGGTTCAGGTGGTAGCCTTGAGGCAACATGGTGTTGATGTCTGTGTCACCTCTGTTTACACGGCAACACACAGCTCGGGCCAAATGACCAGGGTCAAACAGGAATCCTGCCAATATCAGAAAGAATTGACAACTGCAAATGATTCCAACTTGTCACATTCATATATCTATTACTAATGATAATACATTGAAGCTTGTTTAAGTAGTTTTATAATTATAATAATTAGTAATATGCTTGTGAAGTTCTCATAGTTTTAACCCTGTAATGATTCCAAGACAACTGGTATGCTTTAGAATTAAGCTTCTACATTCCCTTAGTTTCAATAACAAGGAATATACCGTATTATTCTCAGATACAGGTTCTTCTAGAATGTCCATAAACCCTATCAAAACTTCTATATGCAGGAAATTTTTTGTCAAATGTTAACTTTTATCCAATTCACCCTTTTCCAATAGAGAGAAAATGATAGGAGTGGGGAATTTTTATGTTGAAGTGGAAATACACAATTTTTATGTATTTCAGGAAAAACTGAATTCTAAGTAAAGATTGACAGTTTTATAAGAGGGCAAAAAAATACCAGGATGAATGTTTCCCAATAAACAGTATATCTCAAATCTATCTACAATTAATACTGTACATGTATTACATTATTATTTGTGAGTAACATGATTCTAATAAAAAAATAGTTTAAAACATATGTGCACCATCTCCAATGTATATAAGTAATATTGTTTGATGAATTAGCAGAAGCGGTCAAATGTGACCTTTGGCACTTTAACCTTGACCTATGATCATCTTTATTTGATAAGGTGTAAAACATGCTGTTGTGATACAATGGTGTAAACAGGAAGTAAACTGATATGACATTGACTTGGAACATGAAAGACTTCTAGTCATGGTAGTGTCATAAAATCCAGAAAACTTACCCAATGTTAGGGAGTCTAGATAGACAGGTTCTAAAAAGTGGCTGAGTAAGGCTCCCTGCATACCAACAACATTCCATCTACAGATTTTGTCAGTACAGGACATCGTTCTTAGTCTCTCTCCTCTCTGGATACCATCAAACGTCTGAACAGTAAAGTCAGGTTCAACCGGAATGGTTCCCTCCCCTTGGATAAATTGAAACAATAGTGAAAAAATAACTGTAACAACACATAATGTTTGGAATGAAAGATGTCATTCTGCTTTCGTACAGGAATGATACACCTAAGAATTAGAAAGTACTGGAATGTAAGGCAGATATGCCTGACTATTAACCAAACGTTTGATAAATGTGTGTTAAGTCTGGTAAAATGAGTTTTCATCTTTTGATTTAAGTCTGCAGCAAAAAATTCTTCAAGAGGAGACAACAACCCCCAAGAACCATGGTCCAATATGTACAAGTTTTTGTTGTGTTTTAAAAGCATGAATGTACCAGGTTTTAGGAGGATACCTAGCTGTATACAAAGCCCTATTTTGAAAATTCAGTTAGTATAAGAATGAAAACAAAAAATAACTGATTATCAGTCATGTATCATACCTGAAGACAGTTTCATACACACTATAAAATTTTCTTTCGTTTTGGATTTCAATACAAATTGACTTATTCCTTCTTATGCCTGAATGGCTAACCTCCAATCAGATAACCTCAGAGAGTACTAGTAGCATCACTCCACCTACACACCATGTTATCTATTAACTTGCCTTAACAGTTTTCCTGTCTCTAAATTTGTAAAACTTATAACTTTTCAGTATTTTTGTTCATCTCACTAACAAGCATTAAGAATCTTACCTCCCTCCATCTTAGTACGAAGCAGCCCCTGTACCTGGCTGGTGAATGTTGGGTGGTGGGTCCTGTCTGTTAATGTCGCCAGTGGAGTATTGTTGGAGGCAGAATCTCTGTTTGTTAAAGTGTTTGATATAAGGTAATCGTAATGCAGACTGTATTCAGCTGAAGAGAATTAATTTTTTTCTAGTACACACAGAACATGTCCTGAGTAATTACAATAGGATGACAACCTACACATTTTATTACAAAATATTACATTTCGTATCAATATCATAAGATGCATTTGTGGATTGAACAAGCAATTTTCTAGACCTTCAGGTCAATGTATAAAGTCAAACTCAATAACACTTGGTGTTACAGTAACTGATAATCGGTCAGGGGAGATAAATACCTTGGAGAGAAGAGAGCACCATCCCCACATGGTGCAGTAGATATATACAGGTGAAATGTTATTCCATCTCTGATCCTTAACTTTCCTGATGGTGCCTTCACAAAGAAACCATTAGGGCCATTGGGTTCAAAGGTCAACAATTTTTTGTAAAGGAACCTGCAATAAATGTAAATGCTCTGATGTTTTCTATTTCAAGTTGTTATACAGATTTTGTATCTATTCCAACTGACAGAAAACAGCAGTGAAATAGATCTATATACCATTTTTCATAAGGCATCAAATCGAAGCCTTCCTTTTTTTCCTTTGTTTCTAAATCAAATAACTAAATAACAAATTGCTGTAACCATGCAAAAATAAATGTATGAAGGGTTGTTAAAAAGAAACTTCACTCTATTAAAAGCATACTTGTAGTGCAATGATTAAATTTTATTCTCCAACCAAACCTTTAATGTAAATAGAGACGTAGAAATTAATATAATGCATTCAGCTGATTACTTGTTGGCTTACCTAATGAAGCCCCGACGAGTGATGATTTCCGCATGAGAATCATTGACTGTGTTTCCCTCCAGGCTCAGCTGCTGCCCAGTGATACAGCGGTTACCTTGGAAACACAAATACTTACTTACACAGCGACAACTCAAAACAACTGTATAGTGTATTACAGTCAACATAAGAAGATAGAACAAAATTAGGCTTTATTGTCAAGTGAATATTGAAAAAAGTTTACATTATATGTTGACCTCTGATATAGGTATGGTGACCTCTGACATAGGTATGGTGACCTCTGATATAGGTATGGTGACCTCTGATATAGGCAACAATGGCTAGGTCAAAGGATTTCAAAACTACAAATGATACAGATATGTTTCTCTCTTTGTATGTTAATTTCTTTGCTATGTTTATCACACTGTGAACAGTCAGTGTCATTTTGAGACAGGGTCTCCCTGTAATAGTTGGTGACTACCTCGCTGAACAACATACAGGAGATCCACTACACAAGGGTAAAGTTTCAACAAGACAACCATTTAACCCTTTTTTGCCATAGGTGACTAAAGTCAACATGCAGACAGGCCGCCGTAGGCGACTTCGGTCGACAAAGTTAATATCTTTATTATTAGCCAAGATATGCTTGTTTCAGTAATGCTGCCATTGTTTTTCGGATATTTTCTGGAAAATATTTGGCGCTGAGCTGTACATTGTAAGAGATAATTGCCACCGAAAGGGTTAAACAGAAACTTGTCTTTTCTCAGCTTACTGAGGTACACAAACCATCAGAGTAGGCAAATGTTCTCTCAGACTGAGATATCATGGCCCAATAAACATACATCATATGTGGTATATGGCCTAATCAGAAATACACACCTGTTCCTATAGATATGACGGTGCCAAGGTCAGCTTCAGACGTTTTCATCACAAGTCCAGCAATGACCTTACGGCCAGCAAAATTGTCAGCTATGGTTGCCACAAGAGAATTGAAGTGTTGGTGGGTCAGTGCAGCCACACGATCAAAGTGGGTCATCTGGGAGGCAGGGATGGCATTCTTGGTCTATATTCAAGTAATGCATTTGAAAGAACATGTCAACATACTGTAGTAATTCAAGTAATTTCTCAAACAGAGACTGATTCAAGGTAGATGTGAATTATTGAATTTCCATATTTTCACAGGATTATGTATTCTAAATCACTTTACCTTCATACTGTTGATGCCATAATTGTACTTTGATATCAATTATCAAACGTTACAGTACAATAAAGTAGCATATGATAGAAGTTTAAAACAGCTATCTTGCAAAGATTTAATATATGTGATATAAAAACATGAACTAATTTTGAACATACACCATAGGAACATAACATTCTATAACTTTATTGATAATGATATACTTACAGGAATTTTCTATAACTTTATTGATAATGATATACTTACAGGAATTTTCTATAACTTTATTGATAATGATATACCTACAGGAATTTTCTATAACTTTATTGATAATGATATACTTACAGGAATTTTCTATAACTTTATTGATAATGATATACTTACAGGAATTTTCTCAGCATTATATTTTCCTTCCACTATCAAAGCTCGGAGAGCCATATCGGCTGCTTCCTTCCTGCCATCTTTTTTGTTGGTACATGTTACTGTGGACAGCTGCTCATTACCAATAAACACCCCCATCTGGAATCTAAGCACAAAAAAAATCTTTAAATGCCAAATAGTAAAATTATACCTTTGGTACAGCAAGGTGGGTATACATCTGCCTTAATGAATATGACTATAAATTTTGTTATATGCTTTTTTTTCAAATTTCATTTCATTGATGTTGTGTAAAATACGAAGCAATTTATTTGAGGCTTTTAAATTCTTGTAAAGATAAATATGACCTACTTCGGACGATGAGAAGGGCCAGACTGACGAATGACCTCAATCCTGGCAACCTTGTGCCTTGACTGTGCATACTCCATCAAAGCACTGACTGGATTTTTGTTGAGGGCAGCAAAGCTCTCTGTGGAAAAGTCAAGACTAAGGCTTTTTGGCCCAGACACAGATGGGGGCTCATGGGTTCCTCCCATTACTGGTAAGGAATGTGGTTGCTGGGTGTGAAATCCTGACACGTCTTGACTAGAGTTACCTCCCCTACCTAGAAATAGAGAAGGTACTTTTGCATTGTGAGAACCAGTGCTCAAAAGTTTCTGCATACCAGCATTTGCAAGTCCAGTATTTACTGGAGAAGATGAATCACTTAAAGATGAAATCTCAGTTTGTTTGAGTTGCTGACGGACAAGCTCTAGTGGAGCCTGTGGACGTCTGAAGCTCCCAGACAAAGTTTGAGGGCTTGGCTCCCGCATAGGTCCGGAGGTTTGCGGAACACCTGATGGCTGAAGTGTGGTTTCAGATGATTGTGGTGATGATCGGTAGGATGAGAGTTGAGACAAAGATGACTGATGTGATGAATGAGGTGATGAAGTTGAGGTCAATTGGATTTGTGAGGGTTCTGACTGTGCTATTTTCATCAGTCTTGATATGACAGAGTTTGTTTGATCGCTTTGCACTGGCTCGGCTGATCCTACTGAAACAGAATTATTAGCAGTACATCTTACAGGGAACAAGCTTGGCATACGAGGTACCACTCCCACATTTGTATTAACATTGAGAGGGAAACGATTTGTTGTTACATCAACAGATGAAGAACGTGCCATTCGACCTAGGATTTCAAATGGACTTAATGGTTTTCCTGTACAATGTACCCGGGGTTGAATTGGATTTATATTTGGTCCACTGGAGCTTATCTTAACTTGCTCCTCATTGCCACAGATGCGCAATTTATTACGAATGTACTCCTCACCCTTTTTATCTAAAACATACACACCATCCTGGTCACTGACATATTTCAACTTCCTTGCTTCTTGAATCAACTCCATGATGTTGTCTTGTGATATTTTCATCTTGTGTACCAATACAAAACTCTTTGCCATTTTCAATGTACACCCCAGCAAAGTTTGTAATAACTTGTCTACATTTGATAAAGTTGCTCCAGGCTCTAATTTCACCTCTGTACTAACACCCTGAGAAGTTTCCTGTTTCCTGGTATCTTGGCCACTGAGATAATCTGATACTTTATGTGGTGCAGTTTCATTTATGCTTTCGGTAACCATAAGTCCTTCACTTGGACTACTGATATTACTTGCATCTTCTTTGCTGTCGTCAGACTCTACTTTCACTTTCAGATTCATGTCACAATCAGAGGCACTGCCAGTTTGACTACTGTCATCTCCTGGAGGCCAGAATTCATTATACTGATTGAGATTCACATTCTGTTCCTGGTGACTTGCACCAGCATATTGTCCAGTGAATAGAGGTCCTTCCTGCAATGATGGTTCCACAAGATTTAAATGAACATCACCAATATCTGTGAACATATCTTCAGCGTTATATCCGGCTTGTTGGCTCCCAATATCTGTGACAGTAGTTGAATCAGTATGAAGTGGTTGGGCTGTCCACAGTGCAGGCTGCTCTGATACCCTATGAATTTGTCCATTGTCAGACATCCAATACAACAATGGATTAACTTCAGACGATGTTGACAGTCCAAGTGATTTGGCAATATCGTACGTCTTCACTGGTGTATCTTGTCTCTGTAGAAAAGCCATAATCGCTCCTACAGACTCAGGATCCACTCTCTTGCTGTTTTTGAATGACTACAAAAGAAAATGTTGTAACATGAAGCAATAAAATTAACACAGTATAGAATTAGTGTTCAAAAATATGGCATTCTGTTCCATCTCATTTAAGCTGAACTTATAATAATAGTTTAAATAATTATCGTGTGTGCCCAAATATTCTCAAATTAATGAAGTAAAACCAAATCAACATGACAAATATTAAGACTTGTGATGTCTTAGGCTAATCAAGATTTTAAGTCAATTCAACCGAGTATTCTTGTTGGTACATTACAACATTCTTACCATGTGAACAATAGTATGAAAATTCATTATAAACTACAAGTGACATCTACCTTAAAGCGACAATGGTTAGCAAATTATCGGAAGAATATTTCTACATACCAACTGACGGCTTATATACTTGATCAAATAAGCTAACGTTAGCATAATTCTTAAAATAGCAATTGTTAACAGGTATACCGGTATTTTATTGTAATCATGCCAGGACAACACATTCAAGGTGTGTATTCCCATTAGTATTCTATATCTAGGTTATTTAAAAATCCACAGAAGTGGTAATTAACACTGTATACAATAATGACATGAAACAAAAATCGAAACCGAAACTAGAATTCCGGTTATTTCTCGGGAACACCTTTAATTAAATACTGAATATCGATCATTACTTTTCTGTTTTGAGAGTTAACTCCACGTTTAAGTCCACGTATAGTCCCCCTTCCTCGTCCTCTCCCTCTGCCTCTTGAGAAACTCTCGTGTTGACGAGTCTTTTGAACCATAGATGGGGTGAATGGGTAAGAAAACGGAGCATCCTGATTCTGCATTTGCCAGATTGGTGGAGCATTTTGTATCTTTTTAATCAATCCCTGCCGCTGAAGTCTATATAACTCTGCGTTTAACACCTTTTTCTTCACATGAATTGCACAAAGTAAGTCAGTTAACTTGCATTTCTGGTTTTTCTGTCTCTGTAAATGCTGCAGAATTCTTGTCCTGATGTCCGCCATGTTTATTTTTATTAATCACGTGATCACTGTGGACTTTCGTTTCTGTTGGGTAATATTTGTTAGCCTATTTCATTCTGAAACTGAATAGCTTAAATGCACGTGTAACAAATAAATGGCGTCACAACTGAATAAAAATCTACGTAAATTAAAATATTTTGTAGGTATTTCCAGAGGGAATGAACCTGATTTGATATAGGGACGTATGGATTAGTGCCTCGATATATATATACACAGATATAGACCAGACCAAACGTCACGAGAACGATGGCGATCGTCGGTCAAACGATTCCCGGACACGTGAGGAGTCGCGGAGACGGAAAACCTGTCAACCAACCAAAGCATTGGACCAATATGTCTTCATGTGTTTAACCACCCGACAGCTTTGTGTTTCGATCAGCATGACCGTTCTACTTTATTTTTAGTATGTTAAACTGTTGCACTAGCTACGTGTAATTATGTTATCTGTGTCGTAATATTTCTTTTTTAATATTCTTAGTTTGAAAAATCTTGCAACAAACGAGAGAATTTTTTTTGTGCTTTATGATTATCGCACAGTTACATCTTGCACATTGACGAGGGAAAAGGTCTAACAAAATATTTGGTTCTATATCATGTCAGTGTCTTTCTGATTATACACGACAATGTTCTGGAGCACCTGTCTTCAGCCTTGTCAGTCGACTGCTACCCCTAGCAGTCCTCCTACACTGTACCGCCCCTTCCATCTGGCCATTGTTACCTGAGGATAAGTAGTATTGACTTATGTTTGATAAATGATGTTGACACATCCAATGTTGTTATTATTATTGATTAATTTCCATAACAATGTAATTTTTGTAGAATATGTCTCGTCTCAACACACGATGATCTTTAGTTCATTTCTTTTTCAGTTTTAAATTTGTAAATATTTCTTTTGTTATTTATTATTTTTTTAAGTATAAAATTCACAAGACTTTACAAAATAATAAAAACAAGCTCATTGTCGCAGGTAAAAGCAAGGGCCCACCGCATACAAGTTATACTCCCCGAATGGGACAAATTTCATGTATGAATAAAAACAAAGGGCGATAACTCTTAAATTATGCAAAAGAGGATGATGGTTCTTGCACACTACACTTCTCCTTGTTGAGATTTATTTATCTTTGAAGTCTGTGTTATGCTCCAGACAAAATTATGACGGACGGCAGGACGACAGAACGGACGGACAAAGCGGCGACTTTATATATGCCCTCCCTTCGAGAAGCCTTGATAATAACAGATAGTCTAGGGCACCGACTATTACCTACTTTATATTGGGGTAGATAGTTCCATCACCTGTAACAGGCCAAGTGCACTAGTATTTAACATACTGATAAAGTCTCGCGAATCAACAGTCTTAAACGTGTGTACTACTAGCGCTTGCCTAGTGGTATCCAGCACTGAAATCATATACCAAATGGGGACATACCTCATAGTATTCTTAGAAAAATAACGATCCAGACATCACCTGTGAGTAATTTCATAAACGTGTCTACAATTACTACCTACAGATTTACTTGATATTGCATCAATATATCAGAATCCAGGGGCGTAGCTTCCATAGAAAGAAAAAACCCGGGCTTACACATAAAAAAATCCGTGCATAGAGTATGTCGGACAAAATTACAAAACTGAAAATAAATATCTAATATTTTGTTGATTATTTATATTATAATGTTGTTAAAGTGCAAATTTTGAAAATGAAGAAGGCTTCTGGATTACAGACGTCGATCGACAAGTTTTTCAAACAAAATGAAGTCTTTTATTTTAGTCAGGGGTTTTGTTGTTAAATAAATAAAAAAAACTGTCTCAGAAAAAGATTCAAAACATTTTTGAAATCATGAAATTCATTTTCCGTCAGGGGGGCTTCGCCCCGCTGATCCCCCACCAGGGCCCAGCCCTGGACCCGCTGGGGACCTAAGCGGCCCCAGACCCCTCGAGTGGGTTTACACATTTCTGCTGGGCTAGCTACGCACCTGGCACAATACAAATAAACCTTACCAAAAAAATGATGCACGCATAACGTTACTCACGATTTTGTACTCATGCACACTTGGTATGGGTTAGTCCATGTAATTTGCTTTCTTGAGTTCTAGGTTTGTATGTACCGTATGTGTCTTTTGGGAACCTGATTTTAAAAAGGCAAGATTTTTTTTAGAGAGAGAAAGTGTGTGTGTGTGTGTGTGTGTGTGTGTGTGTGTGTGAGGTGTGTGAGAGAGAGAGAGAGAGTGTGTGTGTGTGTGTGTGTGCGTGTGTGTGTGTGTGTGATGGTGTGTAATGGTGTGTGGGTGTGTGTGTGTGTGTGAGAGAGAGAGAGAGAGGGTGTGTGTGTGTGTGTGTATGTGTGTGTACACGTGTGTGTGAACTGAGGCACAGATTACAGATTAAAAAGTTACGACGTGAATGGATAAGCAGGGCTAAGAAACGCGAAGTGATGATGATTTCTGCTAGTTTTGAGATTAATTAAGGTGATACTTTCCAATGGTTTGTATGCATGTTTAATGTTTGTCAGCTGTGATTCAAAACCAGCTTTATTTCATTTCATGTGTTTTTTAGTGAAAGTCCATGAGCAAAGGTATGCATACAGGCTCTACGTCAATATATATATACATATACACAAAAAAGTTAAAACACCGGAAAACACATGATATAGAACATAAACGCCTATGTTTTACACCATGTGTTTTCCAGTTTTCCAGTGTTTTAAATTTTTTTCAATATTTACTGGGCAAGGAGAATTCGCCACATTTTCAATATATATATATACACAGTGTCTCGCACTTGTTGTGGTACAAAAATCGTAGATGTTAGTATCCTTTCGGGTTATCACTAACGGTATCTATACTTAGAACTCAGTGGAAATACATATCTAAAATTGGTCATACAACAGTTAACATTCTCTTCTGATAAAAACTATTTTTCACGCATATGTAATTAAAAATCGTTTTGTCCCTATCTGAACTCTCTACATCCACAGGTTATTTAACTGATTATCAGGGCCACCACCAGGAAATGTGTTGGTGCAGCTGATACAGCAGCTGAGTTTAGTCAAACGATATTTTTTAATCAGTAGTTTTGGTAAGGGTTTGAATGACTCCGAAGTTATAACTTATACAGAGGAAACCTTTCCTTTGACACTGTTGTAACACCAAGTTGGGTACGTTAGTTCCTATTTGGTACAAGATTAAACATTTAGTTAAAATGTACTATTCTTCTAATTTAGTTATTTTCATACAAATACCCCTGTTTCCCTCATCTATACTCAATACTTGGCGTGCATGGTGAGTGAATGTTGCTAGGATGTAATGTTTGTTTATGTAAGCTGATTACAGTGTCTTTATGTTTTCAGTTTTGTACGTTTATGTTATGTCATTCTCTCTGTTATCTATATGTATCAAAATTTGGGGAAAATAAAAAGAATTACAAAAAAAAAGTACACACATCGCCGTTTCCATACCTACGATGATGACTTGTAATATCAAATCCAGTGGAAGATTGGGATAACCCATGAGGATATTTGAAAGTTTGATAAGCTCAAGTTCTTTTTATTAGTTAGGAATTATGACCCCTAACATATACCATACAAACACAAACATGTACTGAAACGGAGAGTGATTAATATGTGTTACATTATATTAATTGATTATTTCTACTGGGAGAGTGAGATTAGAGAATTTGCAAGTTAACAATTAATTATCAGGTTTTCAGTTTTTTATTTCCAGAACACTAATTATACAAAATTACCTGTTATTTACTTAATTCTTTTACATTGTTTACAATTAATAATTAAACAAGTGTTTTTTGCTTGTTTTTCTTTGATAGTATTTTTTTTTTTGTATATTTCTGAGGTAAATCTGCATACAATGGGCATTGAAGTAAAAAAAGAAATTCGTCTTCAATTTGTGCTATCATTGAGGAAGAAGATTGATGATGACAACATACACACCCTGTCTTGACTATTGATATTTTGTTTTCTACCATTGTCTACTTCTAAATTATGCGAGGAAAACCTAATTTTTTCATACTTTGTTATTAAATGTTGGTATAAATTTTCACGTGACATGTTTCTAATTCTAGACATAACGTGTTGTTTGTATACATATTGTATTCTGTTTGTCCAATATCATTGCTCATTGTTATCACATAAATACGCTAAACCCAGTTTGTCTCGTTCAGATTTGATACAGGTTACACATCATTGATTCAATTCTATAATCCAGACAACCTGTTAATAAACAGTTTAAAGTAGTTTTCAATTTTTATATTTTCAAATTTATTATAAAGTGTAATGGTAACCTTCCTATTTAGAAATACAATCAACAATTTCCAGTAGTCCTTTCGACACCATGTAACTATTTACAAAACTTTGTGTGTACTTTTTCTATATCAAGGCTTTACGGAACCCCCGTATCTCACTTGTATAGCCCAGGATGATAGTCAGTATCAGATACTGAACACTGAGTCTTATTGTTTAGAGAGTTACGTTTTAACTTACTGTGTAAAATATGCTTTACTTTATTGGCAACATACGTCTCTGTTTTATAAAACTGACCATTGTAATGAAATAACATACCTAGGTGATTAAATTCACCAATCATTTCTACATTTATATCATTATAAAACTACTCTTCGTCGTCAAGTTGTCTACCTCCATTTCTGAAAATCCTAATTTCTGTTTTTTTTTAACATTGCGAGTCATTTTCCAGTTATTACTATATAGATACGATACATCCATAAATATTGTGTAAATCTTGAGATAAATCTGCAATCGGCATACACAATTAAAAATATCCAGCCAATTTTTACAGGTGTACAATTTTTCTCAAATAAAATGCACTTAACAGTCATTTATATATAAACTGTACCAAACTGGCAACAAAATCCCCCCACCCCCACCACCCCACCCCTCGGATAGTAGGGAGGTTACTATGGGATTTATATTACAGTGACCGATGCTTCTCATGTCAGTATTTAGGGGAGAGTGGCGAAGAACATCCGACAATTTATAATTAGTTATCAACATGTGGTAATTTACAGGTTTCATTTGGCATGGAATGGATTGGCGAAATCTGGAACGGAAATTAAAATGGAGTGTTCTTTATCAGACATCATGAATTTATATGTTAGAAAAGCACTGTGTGAGTACGAGGGTGGAAACATGTATTAGTTTAATTGTCACAGTAAATAAACCTGCAGTGTAATTAAGCATCCGTTCATTCTGTCAACTTCTACAATTCTGTAATGCCTTTAACAGTGTTGTGATATCTAGGTAGTTTGTGGCCAGCGAATAGTGTTTGTACTCATACAGTGGTCATTGATCTGCTGTCAACCATCATACCACATCACCTTTTAGAAACAATCATCAGACCTAGCTCTAATGCATTAGAATTTTATACTTTATACTTAAGACAATCAGTTAAGAATTTCCACAGAATATTGTCCTCTGTTAACAGGATGTATTCACGCAGGTAAATTCGAGATGAAATACACTGTTTATTGCTGTCAAACGACCAACTGCTCATCCAGTCAATGAATTGAAAATAAAAACATGCTATCCAGACAAGTGATGGTACAATAATAGAATCAATTTGGTCATCTCGATATATCATTGCTGAAATATTAACGTGATCGTCCCAGGCATTCCGAGCCCCGTGTAATTCTTTTGGAATTTGTATATTGTTATGGACAAGTAAAAAAAATTTAAAAAAAAAACCCAGCAAGACACTACAATGTAATGAAGGAAATAAAACGGAGATCATTTAAAAAAAGTACATGAAGAAGGCTAAAACAGTTTGTAGCAGATCTGCCCTAGATTTTCCTGCCGACCCTATATCATATTAATTCCATACGGCTATTAAATTGTGCTTACTCCCTGTTCCACAAGTATGACCATCTGACAGTTAAAAGTGAATTTAATGTATCGAAATGCATTATTAGAATTCATATAAAGCATATTTATGAAGATGAATAAATAATATGCAAAATATCCACTTATCTCCATGCTGTATAGACGGGAACTTTCAGTGAGAACGAGTGTATGGATCAGAGAGACAACCTTCGAGAATATTGCGCTACCTTGGCCTGTTTCTAAAGTTTATATATGTTTTGGAGAATCAGATTAGTTCAAATGACACTTTTCTATGTGTATAGCGATGAATCTTTACCGAATACTGACTTAAACCACCAAAAACTGAGAAAAACACTATCAACGGACCAGGTTCGATCCATATTTATATAGACTTTAATCAATCCTCATATTCTTGTGGTCTGGATCAGTACTCCAGTGGATTATCACAATACTAGACTACGATGCGAGTATTAATAGTTTTGTGTTTAGTTGAAAACATGTTTGTATTTAGATATTAGCTTAACTAGCGATAAAACATCGAAAAAACTTCGTGAAGTTTAGAAATCCAATATAAAAGACGCAGGTCCGTATTCTAATCAGTGACCGTCATTTTAGAGGTTTGTAGATTAGCTAGTTCTTCGTCTTTTGAACAACAGTATTATGTTTTCTTGGTTATCAAGTAAGTCCTTATCTACTTAAAACTACACAGGATATGTATATAAGGTATGCTGACAAGTTATCAGATGATAAGTCTGTAAACACGAATATCTACTTACAATGCAAATAGTTGAGTGTTGTTATGGGTCAATTAGAAATTAAAGAACGATATTCATTTAAGAATCCATTTAAATTTTGATATTAGTCTTAGGGTCTAGCTCTCAGCACAGTATTAGGTTTTAATTGATAAAATTGGGCCATGCTGAAGGAGTGGTTGTTTTAGGTCAGCTTTATATCGTAAGTACAGCGGTGCTAAATTATGCTTATGGTATTGAATGCCACTCACGTTAAATAACGTCTATACCTCTCAACTCGATCTCCGAAATTCAATTTATTAGAAATGTATTGACTATGACAAGCTTCCTTGATTTCTCCTTTATACATTGTATGGACAGCTCACCGGTCCTTTATTCCACTGCAACATAAGTGCCCCAAACCTTCCGATTTCTCCTGCCTCCCCCCTCCCACCCCTTCTCTCTAAGACATCTGTATGATGTTTAACAAGGAAGTACTTTCTGATATTTCTGGTTTAAAACTGATGTGAGCATAAGACCTAACGCCTGATATTTCAGCATAAAGGTCCGGAATTCCAACGAAATAGTCCCAAACAGATTTGATTACCTCCGAATTCTGAAGCAAAGTATTGTAATGTAAACACATTATCTTCAAAAAGTATGTAATCTGGAGTAACATACTCGGTATGTTTAAGATTCCGATTACATAACGAGAGATATTAAAAGCCCCCCGAGCATACGCATGTTGGTGGGACATACAGCTCCTTGATTCAGTAAAGCAACACGTGTATGAGATCAATCTGACACTATAAATCGCCTCTGTCCGTTTTACTAAATAACATGTCTCTCGAGACACTCCAGAAACTGTCGGAGTCACCACACCCACATGCACTCTGTCGCGTGCACTATAACACGCCACGTGTAAAACATGTTTAAATTCAGGTGCTGAAGCCCCTCCCTACATAAAGGTGCATATATTTCATTTAGATTTTATCCGTATAAATTAAACACTTTTTCAACCTTGTTCTTGGTATGCATATCTTTGCACCAAAGCATGTATTTATAAATCCATGTCTGAAATAAGTTAGCAATAATGACTGTGAGGCAGGTGTAGGATGGTTGTGGTATCTGTGTGGGTGTGAGGTGTAACTGCGTGAGGGTGAGATTGAAATTGTGTGGCTGTGATGTGATTAACTGTGTAAGTGTGAGGTGGTAACCGTGGGTGTGAGGTGGTAACTGTGTGGGTGTGAGGTGGTAACCGTGGGTGTGAGGTGGTAACCGTGGGTGTTGGGTGGTAACTGTGTGGGTTTGAGGTGGTAACCGTGGGTGTGAAGTGGTAACTGAGTGGATGTGAGGTGGTAACCGTGGGTGTGAGGTGGTAACTGTGTGAGTGTGAGGTGTAACCGTGGTTGTGAGGTGGTAACTGAGTGTGTATATGTGCGTGTGTGAAGTGATATCTGTGTGGGTGTTAGTTTGAAACACTGTGGGTAGGGGAGTTAATTGTGTGAATATAAAATGGTAACTGTGTGGGTATTAGGTAGAAACCGTGTGGAATCGACTTGGTAATTGTGTGAGTGTGAGGTTGTAACTGCGAGTGTGAGGGGATAATTGTGGGTGTTTTGTAGTAACTGGGAGTGTGAGGTGGCAATTGTGTGGGTGTTAGGTTGTAATTGTGTGGGTGTTAGGTGTAACTGTGTGGGTGTTAGATGGTTACTGTGGGAGTGTTAGTTGGTAGCTGTGTGGGTGTAAGGTGTAACTGTGTGGGTGTTAGGTGTAACTGTGTGGGTGTTAGGTGTAACTGTGTGGGTGTTAAATGGTTACTGTGGGGGTGTTAGGTGGTAACTGTGTGTGTGAGGTGGTAACTGTGTGGGTGTGAGGTGTAACTGTGTGGGTGTTAGGTGTAACTGTGTGGGTGTTAGATGGTTACTGTGGGGGTGTTAGGTGGTAACTGTGTGGATGTGAGGTGGTAACTGTGTGGGTGCGAGGTGTAACTGTGTGGGTGTTAGGTGTAACTGTGTGGGTGCGAGGTGGTAACTGTGTGGGTGTGAGGTGTAACTCTGTGGGTGCGAGATGGTAACTGTGTGGTATGAAGTAGAAACCGTGTGAGTGCGAATTGGTAACTATGTGAATGCGAGGTATAAACTGTGATAGAGTGAGGTGGAAACTGTGTAAGAGTGAGGTGGTAGCTGTGTGGGTGTGAGGTCGTCACTGTGTGGATGTGAGGTGGTCACTGTGTGGATGTGAGGTGGTATCTGTGTGGATGTGAGGTGGTCACTGTGTGGGTGTGAGGTGGTCACTGTGGGTGTGAGGTGGTAACTGTGTGGATGTGAGGTGGTAGTTGTGTGGATGTGAGGTGGTATCTGTGGATGTGAGGTGGTCATTGTGTGGATGTGAGGTGGTAGCTGTGTGGATGTGAGGTGGTAGCTGTGTGCATGTGAGGTGGTCACTGTGTGGATGTGAGGTGTAGCTGTGTGGGTGTGAGTTGGAAGCTGTGTGGATGTGAGGTGGTAGCTGTGTGGATGTGAGGTGGTGACTGTGTGGATGTGAGGTGGTGACTGTGTGGATGTGAGGTGGTAGCTGTGTGGGTGTGAGGTGGTATCTGTGTGGATGTGAGGTGGTAGCTGTGTGGGTGAGAGGTGGTGACTGTGTGGATGTGAGGTGGTGACTGTGTGAGTGTGAGGTGGTAGCTGTGTGGATGTGAGGTGGTAGCTGTGTGGGTGGGAGGTGGTATCTGTGTGGATGTGAGGTGGTAACTGTGTTAGAGTGAGGTGGTGACTGTGTTGGTGTGAGGTGGTAGCTGTGTGGATGTGAGGTGGTAGTTGTGTGGGTGTGAGGTGGTGACTGTGTGTATGTGAAGTGGTAGTTGTGTGGGTGTGACGTGGTAGCTGTGTGGATGTGAGGTGTAGCTGTGTGGGTGTGAGGTGGTGACTGTCTGGATGTGAGGTGGAAACTGTGTGAGAGTGAGGTGGTAGCTGTGTGGATGTGAAGTGGTCACTGTGTGGATGTGAGGTGGTGACTGTGTGTAGGTGAGGTGGTAGCTGTGTGGGTGTGAGGTGGTAGCTGTGTGGATGTGAGGTGGTAGCTGTGTGTGTGTAAGGTGGAAACTGTGAGAGTGAGGTGGTATCTGTGTGGATGTGAGGTGGTGACTGTGTGTATGTGAGGTGGTGACTGTGTGTATGTGAGGTGGTAGCTGTGTGGGTGTGAGGTGGTGACTGTGTGTATGTGAGGTGGTGACTGTGTGGGTGTGAGGTGGTGACTGTGTGTATGTGAGGTGGTGACTGTGTGGGTGTGAGGTGATAACTGTGTGGGTGTGAGGTGATAACTGTGTGGGTGTGAGGTGGTGACTGTTGATGTGAGGTGGAAACTGTGTAAGAGTGAGTTGGTCACTGTGTGGATGTGAGGTGGTGACTGTGTGTAGGTGAGGTGGTAGCTGTGTGGGTGTGAGGTGGTAGCTGTGTGGATGTGAGGTGGTAGCTGTGTGTGTGTGAGGTGGAAACTGTGAGAGTGAGGTGGTATCTGTGTGGATGTGAGGTGGTGACTGTGTGTATGTGAGGTGGTAGCTGTGTGGGTGTGAGGTGGTGACTGTGTGTATGTGTGACTGTGTGGGTGTGAGGTGGTGACTGTGTGTATGTGAGGTGGTGACTGTGTGTGTGAGGTGATAACTGTGTGGGTGTGAGGTGATAACTGTGTGGGTGTGAGGTGGTGACTGTTGATGTGAGGTGGAAACTGTGTAAGAGTGAGTTGGTCACTGTGTGGATGTGAGGTGGTGACTGTGTGTAGGTGAGGTGGTAGCTGTGTGGGTGTGAGGTGGTAGCTGTGTGGATGTGAGGTGGTAGCTGTGTGTGTGTGAGGTGGAAACTGTGAGAGTGAGGTGGTATCTGTGTGGATGTGAGGTGGTGACTGTGGATGTGAGGTGGTGACTGTGTGTATGTGAGGTGGTAGCTGTGTGGGTGTGAGGTGGTGACTGTGTGTATGTGAGGTGGTGACTGTGTGGGTGTGAGGTGGTGACTGTGTGTATGTGAGGTGGTGACTGTGTGGGTGTGAGGTGATAACTGTGTGGGTGTGAGGTGATAACTGTGTGGGTGTGAGGTGGTGACTGTTGATGTGAGGTGGAAACTGTGTAAGAGTGAGGTGGTATCTGTGTGGATGTGAGGTGGTAGCTGTGTGGGTGTGAGGTGATAACTGTGTGGGTGTGAGGTGGTGACTGGATGTGAGGTGGTAGCTGTGCGGGTGTGAGGTGGTAGTTGTGTGGGTGTGAGGTAATAACTGTGTGGATGTGAGGTGATAACTGTGTGGGTGTGAGGTGGTGACTGTGTGGATGTGAGGTGATAACTGTGTGGGTGTGAGGTGGTGACTGTGTGGATGTGAGGTGATAACTGTGTGGGTGTGAGGTGGTGACTGTGTGGATGTGAGGTGATAACTGTGTGGGTGTGAGGTAATAACTGTGTGGATGTGAGGTGATAACTGTGTGGGTGTGAGGTGGTGACTGTGTGGATGTGAGGTGATAACTGTGTGGGTGTGAGGTGATAACTGTGTGGGTATGAGGTGGTAGTTGTGTGGGTGTTAGGTGGTGACTGTGTGGGTGTGAGGTGGTAACTGTGTTAGAGTGAGGTGGTGACTGTTGGTGTGAGGTGGTAGCTGGTTGGATGTGAGGTGGTAGTTGTGTGGGTGTGAGGTGGTGACTGTGTGTATGTGAAGTGGTAGTTGTGTGGGTGTGACGTGGTAGCTGTATGGATGTGAGGTGGTAGTTGTGTGGGTGTGAGGTGGTGACTGTCTGGATGTGAGGTGGAAACTGTGTGAGAGTGAGGTGGTATCTGTGTGGATGTGAGGTGGTCACTGTGTGGATGTGAGGTGTTGACTGTGTGTATGTGAGGTGGTAGCTGTTTCGGTGTGAGGTGGTAGCTGTGTGGATGTGAGGTGGTGACTGTGTGGGTGTGAGGTGGTGACTGTCTGGATGTGAGGTGGAAACTGTGTAAGAGTGAGGTGGTATCTGTGTGGATGTGAGGTGGTGACTGTGTGGATGTGAGGTGGTGACTGTGTGTATGTGAGGTGGTAGCTGTGTGGGTGTGAAGTGGTGACTGTGTGGGTGTGATGTGGTCGCTGTGTGAGAGTGAGGTGATAACTGTGTGGGTGTGAGGTAGAAACTGTGTGAGAGTGAGGTGATAATTGTGTGAGAGTGAGGTGGTAACTGTGTGAGTGCGAGGTAGAAACTTTGTGAGAGTGAGGTGGTAAATGTGTGATAGTGAGGTGATAATTTTGTGAGAGTGAGGTGGTAGCTGTGTGAGAGTGAGGTGGTAACTGTGTGAGTGCGAGGTGGTAACTGTGTGAGAATGAGGTGGTACCTGTGTGAGAGTGAGGTGGTAACTGTGTGAGAGTGAGGTGGTAACTGTGTGGGTGCAAGGTGGTAGCTGTGTGAGAGTGAGATGGTAACTGTGTGTGTATGAGAGTGTAACTGTGTGAGTTTAAGAGTGTAACTGTGGGGGTATAAGAGTGTAACTGTGTGGGTATAAGAGTGTAACTGTGTGGGTATGAGAGTGTAACTGTGTGGGTGCGAGGTGGTCACTGTGTGGGTATAATAGTGTAACTGTGTGAGAGTGAGGTGGTAATTGTGTGGGTATAAGAGTGTAACTGTGTGGGTATGAGAGTGTAACTGTGTGTGTATGAGAGTGTAACTGTGTGGGTTTAAGAGTGTAACTGTGGGGGTATAAGAGTGTAACTGTGTGGGTTTAAGAGTGTAACTGTGTGGTTGCGAGGTGGTAACTGTGTGGGTGCGAGGTGATAACTATGTGGGTGCGAGGTGGTAACTGTGTGGGTGCGAGGTGGTAACTGTGTGGGTATAAGAGTGTTACTGTGTGGGTGCGAGGTGGTAACTGTGTGGGTGCGAGGTGGTAACTGTGTGGGTGCGAGGTGGTAATTGTGTGGGTGCGAGGTGTAACTGTGTGGGTATGAGAGTGTTACTGTGTGGGTGCGAGGTGGTAACTGTGTGAGAATGAGGTGGTACCTGTGTGAGAGTGAGGTGGTAACTGTGTGGGTGCAAGGTGGTAGCTTTGTGAGAGTGAGGTGGTAACTGTATGGGTATAAGAGTGTAACTGTGTGAGAGTGAGGTGGTAACTGTGTGAGAGTGAGGTGTAACTGTGGGGGTATAAGACTGTAACTGTGTGTGTATAAGAGTGTAACTGTGTGGGTGCGAGGTGGTAACTGTGTGGGTGCGAGGTGTAACTGTGGGGGTATAAGAGTGTAACTGTGTGTGTATGAGAGTGTAACTGTGGGGGTATAAGAGTGTAACTGTGTGGGTATGAGGTGGTAACTGTGTGGTTGCGAGGTGGTAACTGTGTGGGTGCGAGGTGGTAACTGTTTGGGTGCGAGGTGGTAACTGTGTGGGTATAAGAGTGTTACTGTGTGGGTGCGAGGTGGTAACTGTGTAGGTGCGAGGTGGTAACTGTGTGGGTGCGAGGTGGTAACTGTGTAGGTGCGAGGTGTAACTGTGTGTGTATGAGAGTGTTACTGTGTGGGTGCGAAGTGGTAACTGTGTGGGTGCGAGGTGGCAACTGTGTAGGTGCGAGGTGGTAACTGTGTGGGTGCGAGGTGGTAACTGTGTAGGTGCGAGGTGGGTACAGAATTCTGCTATATATTCGTCTTACCTTTTAGAGTTGGATGAATTCCAATCTATGCAATATATATGATGAATTATTTTGATTTCATTTCACGTCCGGTCACGTGACACAGGGAAACATTTTTCTCAATCTTGATTTTCTGATAAGTTATTTTATTTTCACATTATATTGCTCTGTTAAAATATTGGTTTACCTTCTAAAGAATGTCCATCAATCTTTTTATGAGGGGTAAAAGTTCGTGATCAGATCAAATAAATAGCTGAATAAGTAAAAAGGATACGTAGGTGGAGGGATTGCTTCCTGTTCATTAATGTAAACAAAAATTCGTGTCGTCAAGAGGTCATGGCTTACAATCCTGTAATGGGTTGTAAGTGTTGACGAGGTGTCACGTCTCATGATCTATCCTGTTTACTGTTGTTCAAAATGACGGGAGGTCACAGCTCACTCTCTCTCATGTAAATATCTTTGTGTGTTTACAAGAGGTCACAGCTCACGTTCTGTCTTGTAAAGATCTGTGTGTATTGACGAGAGGTCACAGCTCACGTTGAGTCCTGCAAAGATCTTTTTTGTGTTGACAAGAGGTCACGGCTTACGTTGTGTCCTGTAAAGATCTGTTTGTGTTGACAAGAGGTGACGGCTTACGTTCTGTCCTGTAAAGATCTGTGTGTGTTGACAAGAGGTCACGGCTTACGTTCTCTCCTGTAAAGATCTGTTTGTGTTGACAAGAGGTCAAGGCTTACGTTCTGTCCTGTAAAGATCTGTTTGTGTTGACAAGAGGTCACGGCTTACGTTCTCTCCAGTAAAGATCTGTGTGTGTTGACAAGAGGTCACGGCTTACGTTCTGTCCTGTAAAGATCTGTGTGTGTGTGTTGACAAGATCTGTGTGTGTTCAGAGGTCACTTACGTTCTCTCCTGTAAAGATCTGTGTGTGTTGACAAGAGGTCACGGCTTACGTTCTGTCCTGTAAAGATCTGTGTGTGTTGACAAGAGGTCACGGCTTACGTTCTGTCCTGTAAAGATCTGTGTGTGTTGACAAGAGGTCACGGCTTACGTTCTCTCCTGTAAAGATCTGTGTGTGTTGACAAGAGGTCACGGCTTACGTTCTCTCCTGTAAAGATCTGTTTGTGTTGACAAGAGGTCACGGCTTACGTTCTCTCCTGTAAAGATCTGTGTTGTTCTGTCTTGTAAAAATCTGTGTGTGTTAGGACAAGAGGTCACGGCTTACTGTGTGTGTTCAGTGTCTTGTAAAGATCTGTGTGTGTTGACAAGAGGTCAAGGCTTACGTTCTGTCCTGTATAGATCTGTGTGTGTTGACAAGAGGTCACGGCTTACGTTCTCTCTGTGTGTGTAAAGATCTGTGTGTGTTGACAAGAGGTCACGGCTTACGTTCTCTCCAGTAAAGATCTGTGTGTGTTGACAAGAGGTCACGGCTTCCGTTCTCTCCAGTAAAGATCTGTGTGTGTTGACAAGAGGTCACGGCTCACGTTCTCTCCAGTAAAGATCTGTGTGTGTTGACAAGAGGTCACGGCTTACGTTCTCTCCAGTAAAGATCTGTGTGTGTTGACAAGAGGTCACGGCTTACGTTCTCTCCTGTAAAGATCTGTTTGTGTAGACAAGAGGTCACGGCTTACGTTGTGTCTTGTAAAGATCTGTGTGTGTTGACAAGAGGTCACGGCTTACGTTCTCTCCAGTAAAGATCTGTGTGTGTCGACACGAGGTCACAGCTCACGTTCTCTCATGTAAAGATCTGTGTGTGTTGACAAGAAGGAACAGCTCACGTTCTCTCCTGTAAAGATCTGTGTGTGTTGACAAGAGGTGACGGCTTACGTTCTGTCCTGTAAAGATCTGTGTGTGTTGACAAGAGGTCACGGCTTACGTTCTGTCCTGTAAAGATCTGTTTGTGTTGACAAGAGGTCACGGCTTACGTTCTCTCCTGTAAAGATCTGTTTGTGTTGACAAGAGGTCAAGGCTTACGTTCTGTCCTGTAAAGATCTGTTTGTGTTGACAAGAGGTCACGGCTTACGTTCTGTCTTGTAAAAATCTGTGTGTGTTGACAAGAGGTCAAGGCTTACGTTCTGTCCTGTATAGATCTGTGTGTGTTGACAAGAGGTCACGGCTTACGTTGTGTCCTGTAAAGATCTGTTTGTGTTGCCAAGAGGTCACGGCTTCCGTTCTCTCCTGTAAAGATCTGTGTGTGTTGACAAGAGGTCACGGCTTACGTTCTCTCCAGTAAAGATCTGTGTGTGTTGACAAGAGGTCACGGCTTACGTTCTGTCCTGTAAAGATCTGTTTGTGTTGACAAGAGGTCACGGCTTCCGTTCTCTCCTGTAAAGATCTGTTTGTGTTGACAAGAGGTCACGGCTTACGTTGTGTCCTGTAAAGATCTGTGTGTGTTGACAAGAGGTCACGGCTTACGTTCCCTCCTGTATACAGTCGTTCAAAATAACGAGATGTACTGTGTTTCGTGACGTAGACAATTTTGTGAGGGTCTCGACAAATTAGATTTTCCCATTTGTCGTTGATAATATTTTAGGTGCTTCAGACATCATGTTGGTACTACAGACATTTACAAGATTCGAAAGACGATTATGTTTTTTTTTAATTAATCGTTATGTTTCACGCTATTATCAGATTTAGGTTTTCATCTTGTTGCTTTTTAAGTGGAAATATTTGGTAGTCGTCCAGAATGGTTTGTATTGGAGTTAAATAGACGACATGTACAACCCTGTGTACATCCAATTTACCATAACGTTATACACACAACAAGCAACTACATAGAGATTGTTTATATATCATGTTCATGTTTTTTGTACTTTGACAAAATCATTTTCCTGAGCTCGAAGGCTACAGCGAGAAAGAGGAGCAGACATGGTTATACATTCATACAAACACCTACGCGTCGAACATTTTTTTAACATAACTCGCATACTTATCCTAAGTTAAAGAAACCGCGGCACTGATTTTTGACAATCAGATAAAATGGCAATAAATTTTCGTACTTACGTCATTTGTGCAGCTTCTCCTGTTCCTCCGTTTCCTACTTCTCTTTCTCTTCTTTCCCTCTTCACCCATCTCGCTTACGTTTTATGTCCCGCGCGAGATGTCAGCTAACCTATTCAAGGTTATACATTAATGGGGCCAAACTTTTGCCGTTCGTTAAAGTATTTGTTTTGTCCTTTGTCGGGATGTTTCTTTGTGTAGTACCTATAATTCACAGGCTGGACATGTATTGTTACAGACGGAACCTATATTGTCATATTTGAAGCCTTTTTACCCCTCGGCCAGACTTGTAATGTTCTCTCTATCTTTGGAGGCCGACTTGTGTTGTCCTCTGCTGCAGTCTCTATTTGTCCTTGGTGTAGCATGTATCTTCATATACTGTAAACAGTATCATCCTAGACACAATCAGGATTATCCTAATCTACGCGTGCTTGTCCTAGACACAATCAGGATTATGATAATCTACGCATGCTTGTCCTAGACACAATCAGTATTATCCTAATCCACGCATGCTTGTCCTAGGCACAATCTACAGATGTCACTAAGTGCCACACCTGTAATATCAAGGCTGTATTATCCTTGGCTTAACATTAAATGTCCTAAAATGTAAATTTATTATTCCTCTGTTCCTCCTCTGTATAAGGTTTCTCCATTTTGCCGATATCATTCACCTGTATCGTCCTTTTAGGCTTAACATATACAAAGTTTTGTCCTATGGCCTATATCGTTCTATTGGTCTCTCCTTATTGTCCTATGGCCTATATCGTTCTATTGGTCTCTCCTTATTGTCCTATGGCCTATATCGTTCTATTGGTCTCTCCTTATTGTCCTATGGCCTATATCGTTCTATTGGTCTCTCCTTATTCCTACATGGCTGAATTTTATTGTGATATCACATATTATCATATGTGATGTCATATATGTTTGACATGTACTTTCCAATTTGTCCTTTAGGCTGGACTTGTGATGTCCGAGGTTTTTACTGTATAGTCATATAGACTTGACGTGTATTGTCCGAGGTTTTTCCTTTATAAATCGTTAGAATTGATCTCTACAGTCCTATAGGCTGGACATGTGTTGTGCGAGGTTTTTTCCTTTATAAACCTTTAGAATTGATCTCTACAGACCTATAGGCTTGTCATTTATAGTCCGAGGTACTTCCTGTACAGTCCTATAGGCTTGACATTTGATGTCCGAGGTACTTCCTGTACAGACCTATAGGCTTGACATGTGTTGTCCGAGGTACTTCCTGTACAGTCATATAGGCTGGACATTTATTGTCCGAGGTACTTCCTGCACAGACCTATAGAATTGATATTTATTGTCCGAGGTACTTCCTGTACAGACCTATAGGCTTGACATGTGTTGTCCGAGGTACTTCCTGCACTGACCTATAGGCTTGAAATTTATTGTCCGAGTTACTTCCTGTACAGACCTATAGGCTTGACATGTGTTGTCCGAGGTACTTCCTGTACCGTCCTATAGGCTTGACATTTATTGTCCGAGGTACTTCCTGTACAGACCTATAGGCTTGACATTTATTGTCCGAGGTACTTCCTGTATAGACCTATAGGCTTGACATTTATTGTCCGAGGTACTTCCTGTACAGACCTATAGGATTGACATTTATTGTCCGAGGTACTTCCTGTATAGACCTATAGGCTTGACATTTATTGTCCGAGGTACTTCCTGTACAGACCTATAGGCTTGACATTTATTGTCCGAGGTACTTCCTGTACAGACCTATAGGCTTGACATTTATTGTCCGAGGTACTTCCTGTACAGACCTATAGGCTTGACATTTATTGTCCGAGGTACTTCCTGTATAGACCTATAGGATTGACATTTATTGTCCGAGGTACTTCCTGCACAGACCTATAGAATTGACATTTATTGTCCGAAGTACTTCCTGCACAGACCTATAGGCTTGACATTTGATGTCCGAGGTACTTCCTGTACAGCCTTTAGGCTGGACACGTGTTGTCCGAGGTTTCCCCTGTATAGTCCTTTAGAATTGACCTCTTCAGTCCTATAGGCTTGACAAGCGTTGTCCGAGGTATTTCTCAATAGACCTTTAGAATTGAGTTTCTTAATCCTATAGGTGTTACTTCATATTACTTGTAATGTCCTGTCCGTAACTTGTCCTTGCGTGGATTTATTTGGGGTCCCACTTCGCAATGTACCACTGTTTGATTTCCAACATCCATCCATCTGTATATGTACGTATTAAGGTTGAAGACGAGTTCAGCACGCGCTCGGGATCAGTGGGGAATTATGTGATAATTAATACACACCATTCCATTGAAATATTTTCTCCACTGTTGCGCGTATCTTACAACTATAGGGCAATGCTTATCAACCCTATCAAATTATATATTTAAACTTATATTCTCACGTGCACTGTTTACGTAACATAACAGTGCACGCGTATTTACCCCTGGTGATCCTGGTAATGTACGCGCAGGCTGCTACAGTGTTATGTGGCCAATATTAAGATATTGAATATCAGTCTTGGAACCTAATTGGCGAGCCGTGCCCGGTTACCGGAGGAAGGGAACGGAATTGGGGTTGAAAAAAATGAAGCGAAACGAGACAAGAACTGCGTCTGATTACAAAAGAATCCAGTTAAATTAACCGCACTTAACCTCCCGATGTGATACAGAACAGGAAAGCCAGGACTAGCGGGGAAAGGGTGACCTAAATGGAGAGAATAGGGACTTACGGGGTTCGAGCTGGAGGAAATTAGAGCAGCTCAATAGTGTAGGAGGGAGCGAAAAGAGTTAATATGATATGACGGGAGAGGGGTAGGGGATTTAACGAGAGGACTGGGTAAAATATAGACAGTTACGGAGGGATTTAGGTAGGCTAGATGGCGACAGAGTTGAGATATTCGGCGATTAAGAAGGTATGGGATATCCGTGACAAACATGATTAGGAGGTAAATCAAGGGAAATACATGGATATAAAGGTGGTATAGGTAGGGGTGAATGTGGGATAGAGAGACAAAAGTGGATATCGGGAGATATATAGATAGGATAGGCAGCGGTGAATGTGGGATAGAGAGAGATAAAAGTGGATATCGGGAGATATATAGATAGGATAGGTAGGGGTGGTTGTGGTATAGAGAGAGATAAAAGTGGATATCGGGAGATATATAGATGGGATAGGTAGGGGTGAATGTGGGAAAGAGAGAGATAAAAGTGGATATCGGGAGAAATATAGATGGGATAGGCAGGGGTGAATGTGGGAAAGAGAGAGAAAAGTGGATATCGGGAGATATATAGATGGGATAGGCAGGGGTGAATGTGGGA
Source organism: Ylistrum balloti (assembly GCF_031769215.1). Lineage (NCBI taxonomy): Eukaryota > Metazoa > Mollusca > Bivalvia > Pectinida > Pectinidae > Ylistrum > Ylistrum balloti. Next base: position 859,769 of record NW_026782042.1, read on the forward strand.
AAGAGAGAGAAAAGTGGATATCGGGAGATATATAGATGGGATAGGCAGGGGTGAATGTGGGAAAGAGAGAGAAAAGTGGATATCGGGAGATATATAGATAGTATAAGGGCAATATATAAGTGGGGTATGGGGTAGGGAGGGGTCAGTGTGGGATAGTACGATATTTAAGTGGTATAAGGGAAATATATTTGGGATAAGGCAAGCTATAGGTGGGATAGAGATGTGTGTGTAGGATAGGAAAGGTGAGCTTTAGGTGGAACCGGGAGATATATAGGTGGAATAGTGGGGAAATACGGGCTTAACAGGAGGGGATATGAAGAAGCAGTCAAATGTGGATTCATTTAAGAGATTAAGATGAGATAGGGAGAATTACTGACCCGGTAAGCGTGGAAAGGGATATTAGATAGATATAGGAGAGAAAGGGTAAAACAGGGGGTTAAATCTCAGATCTCCGCTGTGAGGATGATACAGAGGGATGGTATTATGTTTTCCTAGTAATGTCAGCTTGTTACCCTTTCGTACGTGCATGACAAACGTACACTGTCAAAGGGAACAGGAACTTTGTTGTTGGAATATTTTCAACTTCATTGCTTCGTTTAAGGTTAAAGGTCAGTGTTTAAAGGTCAAGGGTCACGAGAGTGCTTCGGTTGCGTTTGACACGATACAGGTGTCCCCCACGCCCCATTAACAATTCCTCGATGCAAAATGGTCTAAAGTATGAGAGTATACAGAGCAACTAAAAAAATCCACTCAATAAACTCGAAGTATTGGTGTACGTGCGTAAAATTGTCAATAAAAAGATGAGTATCTGCGAGAAGGAATTGTTATCCATCATAAAACCAGGCTTCATCTTGGGTTTGATTGTATTATATTAAAAAAAGAAAAAAATGACGTTGGAAAAACAGCATTATCTGCCTAGTAACACGTTTTTATTTTAGAATAGCCACATGACTGTCGTCCTTTTGACCTTGACTTTGACATTTAGTTTCAAAGTCTATATGGATTATATGTCTCATTCCTTTCTTAATTTTCGTATAGATTTTAAAATATTCTCTAAACATTACAATTCCATGCTTTATCGATCACGTAACATTACAATTCCATGTTAAATCGATCACTAAACATTACAATTCCATGCTGTATCGATCACTAAACATTACAATTCCATGTTAAATCGATCACTAAACATCACAATTCCATGCTGTATCGATCACTAAACATTACAATTCCATGCTGTATCGATCACTAAACATTACAATTCCATGTTAAATCGATCACTAAACATTACAATTCCATGCTGTATCGATCACGTAACATTACAATTCCATGTTAAATCGATCACTAAACATTACAATTCCATGCTGTATCGATCACTAAACATTACAATTCCATGCTGTATCGATCACTAAACATTACAATTCCATGCTGTATCGATCACTAAACATTACAATTCCATGTTAAATCGATCACTAAACATCACAATTCCATGCTGTATCGATCACTAAACATTACAATTCCATGCGGTATCGATCACTAAACATGACAATTCTATGCTGTATCGATCACTAAACATTAAAATTCCATGTTATATCGATCACTAAACATAACAATTCCATGTTATATCGATCACTAAACATTACAATTCCATGTTAAATCGATCACTTAACATTACAATTCCATGCGGTATCGATCACTAAACATGACAATTCCATGCTGTATCGATCACTAAACATTACAATTCCATGCTGTATCGATCACTAAACATCACAATTCCATGCTGTATCGATCACTAAACATTACAATTCCATGCTGTATCGATCACTAAACATTACAATTCCATGCTGTATCGATCACTAAACATTACAATTCCATGTTAAATCGATCACTAAACATAAACACAATTCCATGATCACTAATCATTACAATTCCTGTATCGATCACTAAACATTACAATTCCATGCTGTATCGATCCCTAAACATTACAATTCCGTGTTAAATCGATCACTAAACATCACAATTCCATGCTGTATCGATCACTAAACATTACAATTCCATGCTGTATCGATCACTAAACATCACAATTCCATGCTGTATCGATCACTAAACATTACAATTCCATGCTGTATCGATCACTAAACATTACAATTCCATGCTGTATCGATCACTAAACATTACAATTCCATGCTGTATCGATCACTAATCATTACAATTCCATGTTATATCGATCACTAAACATTACAATTCCATGTTAAGTCGATCACTAAACATTACAATTCCATGTTAAGTCGATCACTAAACATTACAATTCCATGCTGTATCGATCACTAAACATTACAATTCCATGTTAAGTCGATCACTGTTAAGTCGATCACTAAACATTACAATTCCATGTTAAATCGATCACTAAACATTACAATTCCATGCTGTATCGATCACTAAACATTACAATTCCATGCTGTATCGATCACTAAACATTACAATTCCGTGTTAAATCGATCACTTAACATTACAATTCCATGCGGTATCGATCACTAAACATTACAATTCCATGCTGTATCGATCACTAAACATTACAATTCCATGCTGTATCGATCACTAAACATTACAATTCCATGCGGTATCGATCACTAAACATTACAATTCCATGCGGTATCGATCACTAAACATTACAATTCCATGTTAAGTCGATCACTAAACATTACAATTCCATGTTAAGTCGATCACTAAACATTACAATTCCATGCTGTATCGATCACTAAACATTACAATTCCATGTTTAATCGATCATTCCATCATTTTCAGTGAATTGTTGACCTTTAACCTATCACACCAAATGAACTCGATATTTCAAATTCATTTTGAGCGGCATTCCGGCTTCTTTTTCTTGTAACTGAATGATTGTCTGTTTCGAATTTTTCTGATTTGAGCTATTCAGACGAGGCTGCCTCAACATGATTTCGTCTAAGAATGTATATACAAGAACAATTAATACCAGGTAAGCCCTACCGTAAATCCCCTTAATCCGAAAATCTGATTCCAGAGGAAATATCCGACGGATTGTCGGATAATTGAACATTGTTTAAATATCTACATGGTAAATTACACAGTTATGGTATGTTGAATGAACAATTGTGTCAATTGACGGCTCAGATCACTTATGATAAAATGTTTAAATAGTTAATAAAGATATAACTTGTTGGCATGGTGATGGCCGGTTTGGCCATTTCTGTTTCTTGGATAAAAGAACGATTATCCTTCAGCTTAGTTTGGCCGGTAAGTCCAGCCGAACTAAATTTCAGAGACGGAACATCTTACAGGTGTTCAGCGACAGATATCGGCGGTAAGTACACTAATTAGCGAACGTCGATTGATCGTAGAGCTATCAAGAGACTTTCCCAAGTACGCCAGGGATAGTTTGCACTCGATGGTTCATATTTTATCTGTGTACCTGGATAGTAAGATCGGTGATCAGAGCTTTATCACTTAATAACCAGGAGTTAATCTGTGTCGACACCATCCAGTCTTTAACAGAAAACATGCGTTTTTTCTGTGTTTTTTTCATTTTTTTTTTATTCTTTCCTACGTAATTTCTTTTTGTTATTTGTCCTGGCACGGTTTTATCGAATGTATCAATGAAAATATCAATATGAAGTTTTTCAATAAAATATATTTTTTACAAATTGAGATGATTAAAACGAATCAATACCTCCGAGGAGAAATATTTCCTTTATGAAATCGTAACAATAACAAGAGATTCCAGAGGGAACAGCTAGGGACCAAGGGGAACTTGCAATTAGAGAAAGATCCACCCAGTGCTTCTCAAGAAATAACAATAACAAAAATTGTTTACGGACGGACGGACGGACCACGGTCGCAAATCTATATATATAGTTTAAAAAGAGGACTTATTTTTAAAAAGTCATAACTTAAAAGCGTGATATCCCAAAATGAATGATACAACTTACTCGGATAAATAACATTCTCAATAGGATCGACTTTAATATATCACTATGTATTCCTTTTTAGGTTTGGGTTTAATGTACCCGGTGATCTTAATTGTAGGTCAAGGTTTTTTTTTCTACAAACTAAGTCAGGCTTTATCCCTGAAACGTTATCGCCTAATATCACGATTCTAGGACTTTTGGTTCATCATAAGGATAGGTTTGATTTCTTTAACCAATTTGACCCCTGTGACCTTGAATATGCCCCCTCCCCCCACTCTTCCCCAAGCTTTATCAAGCTTAATCCCAGGAAACCACTGACCAAGTTTGATGATCCTACACCAAATGGTTCTTCAGAAGAAGTAATTCAAAGTAAAACAGACAATGAACTCGACAGCCAGACGATGGACACCTCGCTAAGGCAAAAGCTCACTTGGTCCTTAATGCCTAAGTTAATAATTCATGTAGTTTTCACAGCATTGCTACCCCTCATCACCCCTTCCGACCGCTTTTCCTAGTTATAGCACCATTACCACACAGACACACTCCATATATCGATTCTTTCCAGTCCCCGACCCCACATCCCCAACTCTCTCATCCTGTTATAAAGTACATCATTCTACGCCCTCCCTGCATTCGGGTTTATAGAGACACAGCCATACAGCGGTAGAACATCTAGACTCTGTAATTATGGATGAAAAAAAAACTTGAAACAAAACTAAATATGATTTAAAACAGGATTAGGACAGAAACAGCTGTTAAGTTTCATCGTAAATAAAGTTAAGAACTTGGTCCAACTGCGAGTGTATTGATGTTCCGATGTTGATATTTCTACATAGACACATGTGTTGCTTCCTTGTGTAATGTGCCGAACTAACGTCCAACAAAGAAGCATGCGCCACCGAACTTACAGGCAACAAAAGAAAGTCTTAAACTCCAAAAGATGTAGAGAAGTCGAAGATCAGATGTTAGGGAATCTAAAACGAGGCCCGAGATGAAGATAAACAAAGACTGAGATAACCCCTCATAGTGTCGAGATACAGAAGGTAACAAGGTTTTGTTTTATGGCGTGCAGTGGGAAGTAAGAGGGATTGGGAGGTCTCGACAATCTTTGTCACGTCCCTAGCATTCACGTACGTTATATTGAGTTTCCATAGTTACACGATTCCTAATATTAATCAGTTTATGTCTGGCTTGACTTTGACCGTCACTGCGCATGTCACGTCAAGTGTTCTGTTTCTACAATTTGGTAACGTGAATGCAACTCGTACCTGGTCACCAACGCAAGGGGTCATCATTTACGCACGAGTGGAGCTCGTGATCAAGTGTTTTTGTAGTTATATTATGAAATTACCGGGACCTTTCCGTAGTGGCATACTGTAATGGTGAAGTGAAGGCATGTTACGAATTGAAACAAACATCAAAAGTAAGATGTGGGGACATTCAGCCACCGTACTATAAAAATCTGTATAGAAGTGGGGAATACAAACGCCGACGTACTGTAGTAATCTGTATAGAAGTGGGGAATACAAACGCCGACGTGCTGTAGTAATCTGTATAGAAGTGGGGAATACAAACGCCGACGTGTTGTAGTAATCTGTATAGAAGTGGGGAATACAAACGCCGACGTGCTGTAGTAATCTGTATAGAAGTGGGGAATACAAACGCCGACGTGTTGTAGTAATCTGTATAGAAGTGGGGAATACAAACGCCGACGTGCTGTAGTAATCTGTATAGAAGTGGGGAATACAAACGCCGACGTGCTGTAGTAATCTGTATAGAAGTGGGGAATACAAACGCCGACGTGCTGTAGTAATCTGTATAGAAGTGGGGAATACAAACGCCGACGTGCTGTAGTAATCTGTATAGAAGTGGGGAATACAAACGCCGACGTGCTGTAGTAATCTGTATAGAAGTGGGGAATACAAACGCCGACGTGCTGTAGTAATCTGTATAGAAGTGGGGAATATAAACGCCGACGTACTGTAGTAATCTATATAGAAGTGGGGAACACAAACGCCGACGTACTGTAGTAATCTGTATAGAAGTGGGGAACACAAACGCCGACATACTGTAGTAATCTGTATAGAAGTGGGGAACACAAACGCCGAAATGTTGTAGTAATCTGTATAGAAGTGGGGAATACAAACGCCGACGTACTGTAGTAATCTGTATAGAAGTGGGGAATACAAACGCCGACTTACTGTAGTAATCTGTATAGAGGTCGGCGTTGTACTTAAATGATGAGATAAGAAGTGATAACGGTACATGTCGACGTACTTAAAAGTGGTGACGATACAAGCCGACGTAGACAAGAGACAAGAAGCAGGGGCGATACATACCGACGAACTAAGTTATGAGATTAGAAGCGGGGGCTTTACAAGTCGATGGAATGTGGAATATACATTTTCAAAGACTCAAAATATTTGAAAATTGCGACATACATATCTTTGAAAAGTTTATCAATTAAGATCACAGCACGTGACTCTCGCGCACTCCTTGATATAGTATTTATGACAAGTTTTACGAGGACGTGTTTGCCAGAAAAATCTTCACTTTTTTGTCTTAGAATAACAAACATATCTAAATTATGGAAACTAACCAACTTATGTTGTTTATGTTTTATGATCCCAGTTTATGATTACACGCTACAACAGCGGACATGGATTAGACGGATGGGGAGGAGGAGATGGGGAAGATAACAGCTGTCCTAGAATAGGCCAGGCGGTAGTTCTTTACAGTAGAAATGAAACTTGACACAGAAAGGATGAAAATATATATCGAGTTTTAAACAAAAATATATCGCTCCGATAGTAAATAGCAAAGAACGATCAACGATACCATCTGCTGATACTGACCAACGAACGATACAATCTGCTGATACTGACCAACGAACGATACCATCTACTGATACTGACCAACGAACGATACCATCTACTGATAGTGACCAACGAACGATACCATCTACTAATACTGACCAACGAACGATACCATCTACTGATACTGACCAACGAACGATACCATCTACTGATAGTGACCAACGAACGATACCATCTACTGATAGTGACCAACGAACGATACCATCTGCTGATACTGACCAACGAACGATACTATCTGCTGATACTGACCAACGATCGATACCATCTACTGATACTGACCAACGAACGATACCATCTGCTGATACTGATCAACGAACGATACAATCTGCTGATACTGACCAACGAACGATACCATCTACTGATACTGACCAACGAACGATACCATCTACTGATACTGACCAACGAACGATACCATCTACTGATAGTGACCAACGAACGATACTATCTGCTGATACTGACCAACGAACGATACCATCTACTGATACTGACCAACGAACGATACCATCTACTGATAGTGACCAACGAACGATACCATCTACTGATACTGACCAACGAACGATACCATCTACTAACACTGACCAACGAACGATACCATCTACTAACACTGACCAACGAACGATACCATCTACTGATAGTGACCAACGAACGATACCATCTACTGATACTGACCAACGAACGATACCATCTACTGATAGTGACCAACGAACGATACCATCTGCTGATACTGATCAACGAACGATACAATCTGCTGATACTGATCAACGAACGATACCATCTACTGATACTGACCAACGAACGATACCATCTACTGATAGTGACCAACGAACGATACCATCTACTGATAGTGACCAACGATCGATGCAATCTGCTGATACTGACCAACGAACGATACCATCTACTGATACTGACCAACGAACGATACCATCTGCTGATAGTGACCAACGAACGATACAATCTGCTGATACTGATCAACGAACGATACAATCTGCTGATACTGATCAACGAACGATACCATCTACTGATACTGACCAACGAACGATACCATCTACTGATAGTGACCAACGAACGATACCATCTACTGATAGTGACCAACGATCGATGCAATCTGCTGATACTGACCAACGAACGATACCATCTACTGATACTGACCAACGAACGATACCATCTACTGATAGTGACCAACGAACGATACCATCTACTGATAGTGACCAACGATCGATGCAATCTGCTGATACTGACCAACGAACGATACCATCTACTGATACTGACCAACGAACGATACCATCTACTGATAGTGACCAACGAACGATACCATCTACTGATAGTGACCAACGATCGATGCAATCTGCTGATACTGACCAACGAACGATACCATCTACTGATACTGACCAACGAACGATACCATCTACTGATAGTGACCAACGAACGATACCATCTACTGATAGTGACCAACGATCGATGCAATCTGCTGATACTGACCAACGAACGATACCATCTACTGATACTGACCAACGAACGATACCATCTACTGATAGTGACCAACGATCGATGCAATCTGCTGATACTGACCAACGAACGATACCATCTACTGATAGTGACCAACGAACGATACCATCTACTGATAGTGACCAACGAACGATACCATCTACTGATACTGACCAACGAACGATACCATCTACTGATACTGACCAACGAACGATACCATCTACTGATACTGACCAACGAACGATACCATCTACTGATACTGACCAACGAACGATACCATCTGCTGATACTGACCAACGAACGATACTATCTGCTGATACTGACCAACGATCGATGCAAAATTTCTAACGGAGATAGAATACCATCTATAATCTTTAACTTGGTTCAGGCAAAACATGTGCTCATATCCATCCGAACAAAGGACTTTTCGTTTGAATATATTTTTTTCTGAAAACGAAAAAAAAATCCATTTTTTCTGATGACTGTACCAAATATTGGACAAAACTTATAACCACCATGCTTCCATTCCGTCTGTTGCCGTTCTGTGATCCATTACTATGTACTTTTACACATATTATTAAGTCATGGTCACAGTACATTAACATTGTTCAGTCTCGCTCTTCATTCCTAACATCATTCTAAACAGCGTCATTGTTTTAACCCTGCTCTTCTTATCAGATCATCGGAAGTTCGCCTCATATGGTATACATCAACAGATTTCCTTCAGAGGTACAGTAAGGTGAGAAAGGACAACATACGGACATCATTGTAAATTCATTCCGCCCACCTCGGATCTTGTGTTTTTATCTTTAAGCTCGGCGTATCCTCTAAATCAACGTCATCTTCCATCCCAAGGGTTAACTTACTCAATTATTTTATTTCTGTAATATAGACTAATTGTTTCATGCAGCTTAAAACATAGAACATTAATTTAACTTATTAGTTAAATTTTATTTATAGTGTGTCACTCATGAGGCCACCTGTAAATCAGACATTGTTCACGTACCATCCCTTGTAAGTAAATATTACTGATGGTTATGTTAACATATGTCCCATGTGTTCAGTGGTGCTCCCATTACGATTGTACGAAAAGGCACACCCGGCATGTAGAATAATCTTTCCTCATATACACATATCTACTATGGTCTTCATATCATAAGTCGGTAAAACGTACATGTACTTGGATTACGTATCGCAAACTTAACGACGCCAAATTACGTGTAAGTCAGTCTCGCGGATTCTCGCGTAGTTCGCGGGAACCCCCGCCTCGAGATTAGCCAGCATTACTAGAGCATATTTTCACAACTGGAGACTAAACACGCCGAGTAGAAAGTTATCTTATCCCGGAGATGGATTTGGGAATCATTTCGGTCTAAACGCGTCTATTAAAAATGTGGTTCCGATACCTCGTGTGTCAGTACTACGCTATACAAACAAGTTATGAGATTGTATTCGGTTTTCACACCGTGGTAAAATCCCATAATAATCTGATAGTATCGACTCAGCAGCTTTCAAAACAGTAGAATGAGGTGTTCGATGATATAGTGATAACACTTAGGGGCTCAGACAACCGACATCGAGTTCTTTGAAGTACTTCATAAATGAATGGTCATTGATTTTCCATGGTTCAACATTCAGGGGAGGGACATCAGTCGTAATAAGTAAGACTTAAGTCAACAGAGGATGGTTTCGAAGAAAATACCTTCAACTTTTCAAAACTATTTTTGACACAGTTAAGATGGTGGGAAAGTTTGATTGCTCTGCTATCTTGTGTTACAGACAGCAGTGATGGACAAATTGAGGTTATTCTCAAGGTTATCGCATATAGGTTTGTCACAATTTACACCTCAAATGCCAAATGAAATATTTGTAATACCCCTTGGTTCATTCATGTTTCCTTCAGCTCCTTCAAAACTCATGTTTTAAATGATATGTAGGTGTAAATGAGAACCTTCTTAGTAGATAAAAGTACTAGGTGTTTGGCCGTTTCGGCTGGCGCGAAGCGGGACCTTGATTTTAATAATCATTCGGCTGGCGCGAAACGGGGCCTCGACTTTAAGGAGTATTCGGCTGGCGTGAAGCGGGATCTTGATTTTAAGAATCATTCGGTTGGCGTTAAGCGAAACCTTGTTATAAAGAACCATTCGGCTGGCGTTAAGCGGAACTTTGTTATAAAGTACAATTCGGTTGGTACGAAGCGTGACCTTGTTATAAAGAACCATTCGGCTGGCGTTAAGCGGAACTTTGTTATAAAGAACAATTCGGTTGGTACGAAGCGTGACCTTGTTATAAAGAACCATTCGGCTGGCGTTAAGCGGAACTTTGTTATAAAGAACAATTCGGTTGGTACGAATCGTGACCTTGTTATTAAGGAGCGTTTGGTTCGCGTGTACAAACGGACTTTAATATTACAGGTCCGTCGGTTGACGTTTACAGTGGGACCCTATCATTAAGGACTCACAAATTCATTAGTATGTACCTTATTGTTCCTCACCCTTCGCTCCGCCTACAACTGGACGTTGTTGTGCCGGACCCGGTAGAGCGTTCACCTTCGCAACCTCAGGTAAATATCTGAGGTATGGTTTCACGCTCCCTTCCCCTGTGTTTCTGAAGAAGTTTTTTGTCCCTCTTGACGTGGTTGTGTCCATGGACACTTATCTCACTGGAGGACATACGCCGGGTCTCCTATAACTTATTAGATAAGTAGCTGTCAGCCGGATATCCCATCCAAAAATGATCATAGCATATAATGATTATAGGCAAACAAACATGTTATACCAGACACGTTGGTTCGCGTGTCCGGTTAACCAACTGGACTGACTTACCGACTGAAATCATGCTTGTCCCTCTCGTTTGTGTGGGCGATAGAACTGATTAATGTGAACATTTCTATTGACATTTTGCTCCTTCGCTGAAAGCCCGAAAGGCCGTAATAGTGGACGTTAAACCCGTTATATCAAATAAATAACATTAGTATAACAACAACGACGACGACGACGACGACAACAACAACAACGACGACGACGACGACAACAAGAACGACGAAGACGACAACGACGACAACGACAATAACAACAACGAGGACGACGACGACAACAATAACAACAACGACGACGACAACAACAGAAACGACAACAACGACGATGACAACAACAGCAACGACGACAACAACAACAGCGACGACGACGACGACAACAACAACAACAACACGACGATTCCTTGTTGTTATATAATGTATATATAGTATGCACAGTAGGATGCATTATGTACTTGTACAGGAGTTGGAGGCACAGGGGAGTCGTGGATGGTACGGTGTCGGTTTTTAAATGGATGCTCTCGACAGGCACTTTGACCTTGATCGATAGGAAAGATATTTGAAAAGTGTGATACGGCACATCGTTTAAGCACGTTACGTATGTAATGTGTTACATTCATGAAATTCCTTCTGAAACAGTGATACCTCTCGACAACGAATCGGTAGCACAGACGGACAAGAAAAATCGCTATCATTATCACATGTGTTGCAGATCCAGAGGAACTTCATTGTTTTATGGAAAATTGCCATTCAATTTTTCGCTCAAACTTGAAGGGAAATACATACGATCCCTTTATATCCTTGAGACTTCTACATTACCTGCAATGTGCTATCTAGCCCCAGTCTTTTGATTTTTACACTTGACAGAACTTAACAACATAAAGGCATAATTCCGTATTTTATTTTTCCTTTGTTTTCATTTTGAGAACGCTACATTACTTTGGATTTATACGTTAATTATGGCTGATATCTCAAAGAACCAGAAGTTTACTAATTCAGAACATTCCAGGGTCTCAATAACAGTTATGTGTCGGGGCGACCGACTGCCACTACCGATAACCAGGGAGAAGTTTGGAACGTTTTAATGTTTTTCGTTTTGTTGAGATAGACGCCTGAAACAAGATACAAGTTTCAGCCCACAGGGCTGATATCGCTCTCCTGGCTTTCTCTTGCTTAATTAAAACTATAGGAAAAGGAAATATGAACAACATATCCATTTTCCTGTTGAACCCCAACCCTCAGTCCCTATTCATACTTTAGACCAAATCATTCCAAACAGAGAAGAAAACTTCAGGCCAAATTTGGGCAAAATTCTAATAATTAATGTCGGAGAAATAGCATTTTAAAGAACTTATCAAGTCTCCTCTTTTGAGCCCCGCCGCTCAGCTCCCCGGGGTTGTCAGACCCACCGTTTATTACTCTTCCACTAAAGATGCTTCAGACCAAATTTGGTCAAAAACCGCTTTGTCGTCCATGACTAGTAGCCTCCCCACCCCCTCTTCGGACCAGGTGAGGTCATATATTCGAACTCCTGCTAGCAGAGTCTACGGTAAAGAATCTGTTATAAAATCACCTGCCCTATTTTACACTTGCGTTACGCAAAGCTCTCTGATTTTATCTCATGCTGTTTTTTTGAGATCTTTATTAAAAGTCTTATTCAAACAGCCATAACTCTCGGGAAAATAACCATAAAAACCAAAACTTGACCCGAAAAAATATTTTTCTGTAACCGAATGAAAATCCCAGTCCTTTATCGGCATTTTTAGTGAGCACATGAGCGGGAATGTGAATATTGAGGAATGAAGGACAAATGTAACATTTATGTTACCTACACCTTGAAATCATGGATTTGTATGTCAACACTCCGTATTCACTTTTAATTTCTCTACATATAGCTTGATTCGTTTTCTTTTGGGATTATTTATTAGAAATTTAAAATTCTGCTTCAAATATGTTATATATATATATATAAGACATATAGAGATCTTCAGGGGTCCTATTTGAATACCATCGAGTGAAGTCTGCACAATACACGAGAAATACTTTCCACAAGAGTGTAAGAGTTATCCCCCTTATTAACGTATCGAACCAATAATTCTGCTGAGCATAGTAGTACTTTAATCATGATACCTGATTGATTGGTACAATTAATATGTAGATCTTGTAATATATATCCCTGTTAAGCACTGTATACAGGTCGAGTTCAGATGAAAAGTTAATTTACTGAAATGAGTTTTCAGTATGTAATAACTGCAGAAACATATATTCCCTGTGATATACATCTGTGGTAACAGAGATTTCAGCTTTTCATCAACAAAACTATAATATTAACACAGACCTATATAGAAACACTGCATCAGCTGTTTATAGACAACAAAACACTTGCAATATTTAAAGGACAAATTTAATTTATCCAAGTTCACACAGTATCAGATTATTCATTATTCCTTGGTACAAAAATGTGTAGACTTGCATTAAAGACTAACGGTATGAGAATGGAATGCTTATTCTTAATGCTGTGTAACCACTGACCAGAGGTCAGGTACAGCTGATATAACTATTGATCTTAGATAATTCACAGCTCATGTAACATGATGACAAAAAGCAGTTTAGGCCTAAAGAATGTTTTCCTGAAGTCCCAGGACTAACTTACACACACTTTCAATACTGGTAGTTGTTTTAAGTGCCAGGTTACAGGGCCAATTAAAATGATCACAGCACTACTCAATATTTCATATTGTTAACATTGTATTTTGATTCTAAATTTTCATTCATAACAATGCTAAATAGAACTCATCATTTCAAAGTGTAATTATAAGCAAAATGAAAATGTTTATAGTTAAAAATGAAATGATGTATGGAATTAACCATTTTCCCCCAATCCACCTGCTGTACATGTCTAAGGTCAGACTTTTGACATTTGAGAATAAATTATATGGAGTATAATTTAGGGTGTGTTATCTGTTTACAGATTTTGATGAAAGATTCCCACCATTACAGTGTAGTAAGAAAGGCAATGTTATTTAGTGATATTAATGATTTCATGTCATGGTAAATATGATTGTATAATGAAACAGTTGGAAGCCCTTTATTTCTGACATGATCGATAACACAATTACAAATGACATCTATTCTAAAGTGTTTTCATGTAACATTTAGGTGCTAGTTAGTCTCAAACGAAAGCCATGTTCCCTCTGCAAAATATCTTATCTGTATCCAAATTATTCCAGATATTACAAATGTGTTCATATTGAACGCCTGTTATTTTTCTATATTGGAAACAAAATAAAACCTTTTTGAAACGAAAGTCCTGATAACAGCTACATGATACTACTCCTGGTATGATGTCAAAATAAGACAAAGGCCAAGAAAGTGTTTATAATGATGCATCAATAATTAGATTTTTCAGCCTGTTGTTGAGCAGAAAGATCAATCTGTTTAAGAATATACAATTACATACTTGTAATTGCTATTAAATGTGGGAAATATTTTCTTTTTCTTTAATTTTTTTTTTTACTTTTGATGAATGCACACACCTTCCTGTACCTGTGGGCATTTTGTGTAGGCAAAATCTATGTTTATGTATTGCCAAACTTCCTTATTTTCCCCTGTTATCTATTCTTGAATTCCAAACAATATTACTGTCTTTGTGGCCATTTGTTGTTTTTACTTGAATTTACACAAAGAAACCTGTAAATCAATTTCTGAAGAAGCAAATGAAAGAAACAAGGACAAGAGTTCCACGTGATCTGATGTACATAGATAAACACAGGGGGATCCAGATGTAGTTCTTACAATACAGTGCAATAGTCAGATGTGGTTCCCCACGTACAATAGCCACATGTGGTTCCCCACGTACAATAGCCAGATGCTGTGATGACTGTGCACAATATCCAGAGGTGGTGAAAGCCACATACAATTGCCAGAGGTGGTGAAAGCTGCATATAATACCTAGATGCAGTGATGGCAGCATACAATACCCAGATGCTGTGATGACTGTACACAATAGCCAGAGGTGGTGATAGCCACATACAAAAGACAGATATGATGATGGCCGTGTACAATAGAAAGATGTGGTGATGGCCACATTCAATAGACAGACTGCATACAATAGCAGGATGAGGTGATGGCTGCATACAATAGCCTTATGCGGTGTCTTCTATGCAAGTCTATAGTGTCACAGTGAATGATTGAAACCAATGATGTTAATATGCTTACATATCAAATTTTGTTTGCAAATAATGCTTTTATACATCAACATCATTGCATATCTATATATAAGTTATTTTCATTTCATATTCATATTTTACAAATTCAAGTACAGCGTTTTCCTGTTATACTTCAGTAAATATATAATTGAAATGAAATGCAAATTAAGTCAACAGCTACAGCTTGCACATAGACCCAAAATGTGAAGACCCAGTGGATGTATAAAATGCAGTTATGTAAATCATGGTGACTGACTGGAAGGAAAATATCATCAAAACACTTTCATTTAAGTAACATTACATATCTTCAATGATTTTTAGAAATTAACAATAAAATTTCTCTATTTTCTTGTATTAATTGTGATCTGGGTTGGATCCAATCAGCAATGAAAACAGTTCTGGAGATGGTTTTTAAGTTGTTGCTGTAATTCCTCTGGCTAGTATGTATATAGTAAAGGCATCAAAAGACATAAGAATAAAAATCTATAACAGTAGATAAATTATTTCTACTTTTTCAATTTACTTTATATCTTTTTTAAAGAAATATTTCATTTTAAAAATTTATCTTAATGCAATTTCCCATGTAATAATTCCATGACATAATTTCTAACAAAGATAAATCACAAGAAAGAGTTGTGGAGTTGGAACCTCGTAGTGTCTGCTGGGTATCAAGGCAAGCACAAAGGAATTACTGTACCTGGTACTGGAGGAATTCTAGCGCTTCATTCACAATAGCAAAAAACAATGATTAAATGTTATACATACAAATGTTTATTCAAAAATGTTTGATGTTAATTATCAATAGTTTATCACATTTCAACATGGTAGTAGTGATGCGACCCCTTAATCACTACAGGACATAATAAACATGATTCCACATTCGATCAACATAAAATATCAATATAGATGTGATTTAATGGACAAAATTAATATGCAAAAATAAAATAAAGGAATCAGTTTACAAGCACTCTAACTTCTCTCCAATATATAAAAGTTTGGATTCTATCCTTATTCTGAGAATTATTTGCTATCAAATTTCAATTTTCAAAAGTATACATCTCATGAATGGAAATTAGAGGCCACAATCACTTATACCTCTTTGTATATTTTTGTGCATAGCATTAGACATTTCGTTATTGCTCTCTTATTGTAATATAAACAACACAGGACAACACAATAACAAATTTTGTTCAATTTGGATTTGAGGACAATAAGTCCGAGATGCTACACATCCTAGCAGCAAGTTAAATTAAATAATTGTAAAAATTAGCAGTGCATTAACCTAATTTACTATTACACATTAACAATAAAATAAAATGTTGCAGTGCTACAGGCATATTCTAATCTATGGTAGTCTATTGCGGTAAATACTATCACCAGTAAATAGAGTAATATCATGTCATTTATTGAAACCCAATTCACCTCTTGACTGAATTTATTGACATCAAAAATCCCCTTACTGACCCTTGAACCTGTGACCCGAAATGGCCTGGTGCATTATGGGACATTTTCGTTTCTTGGTGTCTCTCGGCATTTACATCAAGAATTGGCAAGGATGCTTGTAATACAGTCAAGAGGAATTTTACAGAGATTCTATTACAGAACTAACTCCTACAACACAATAACACCCCATAAACAAATAAACACATACTAAGAATGTTGGATGTAGTAAAACAATGTTAAAACATTTGATGTCATGATCGGTTACAACTATAACTGGCTTAATGGGGCACTGGATTTGGTGCTAATCTATGATACACTGATGGATGTTGATGATAAAAATAGCACAGCACTTCTGTCCAGTTACCATATTTATCAAAAATAAGTCTCTAAATTTAAAAATCAGGACTGATTAACATGATTTTATGAAAGTTTTAAGTCAAATTCCTCAACTTGAGGGCTTGCGGCCCTTTGTCCAGCAGTCTTGTGACCCCCAGAGTCTTTAGGTACTAGGGGGGAGGGGACACACAACCGTAGGTCACCTCTACTCCTAATGGGACTCGGGAGTAATAATCACATAACCTATGATCTCTTCTCACAAGGACTCGGGAGTAAATATCACACTTTTTTGGGGCTGTACAAGCAAGGTGACCTGACCTATATGTCACCTGTGGAACACCGTCCATGAATGACTACTCTCCCAACATGGTCCAGTGTAACACCTGCACAGAGAGGAAACAGTATGTAGGACATTCTGTATGTATGATATTCTATATATCTCTTATACATTAAGATATTGGTGGTCCTCTGTGAAATATCCATTCCATACCATTCCAGCCTGATTCTCTCCGAAGTACTTTCACTTTCAATACATTTTGTTCAGAACTTTAGTTTGTTCTATTTCTGTATACTTTAGTACTTCCACTTTGTACATATCCAGTGTTGCACAACCAGCCTTGCAGTGCATACTAACAATTACATGTCACAGCCTGTACAAGACTTAGTCACTTCTTAAGTCCTCCCCGACTCCTGGGATCATACCCAGGAGTCCGCCCCACCCTGGGGACTCCCTGGAGAGGACATGTCTAACATCACATGATTGGGACTTGCATGTCCCCCCATCTGGCCAGGATTGCGCTTCTTGCTTTTGTCTACTTGTGCATATAGTTGTTCGTTTGGTCCAGGCTGGGGCTCAGGATGAAGCTGGGTCTGACTCTGGAATACAAACATTTCAAGTCAACACTAATCTGAAGTAATGTTACCTTCAAATGTCACTCGCTGTTGCAAGGACATAAAGCTTTTATAACACAAAAACAACCTCAAAAGGATTGATTGATGTAAGTACTTGGTACCAATTTCTGAATTATTTTTTAAAGTCTGATTTCTTGAAATTTCTTGTACCACTTCAATATTTGAAAATAGATAATAAGGTTAACTCCTGGAGTAGTTAACAAATTTCATCTAACTTTTACTTGCAAATTTCTCTTTCAGAAAATCTTCACAGCAAACATGGTTTATTTCCTGAATAACTTACTGCATGTCGCTGGTTCTCCAAGCCTGGGAAGAGGGGAACAGCTCCAACAGGTACCTTGTTTCTGGGTAGGTGGTCGTCAAGCGGGGCATAACCTGGCCCCATATCTGATAATGGGATATCCTCACCCTGTAAACAGAGATCAGAGGGTAAATTACTATGATAAATTTACCAACACATGTAAACCTACATTAAAATGTTCTATTTCTAAACACAAAACATCAATTTCATATCATCCATGACAGATCTAACAACTAGACAGTATGATATATATATCACATATCACATGATAGGATTCTGTTTTATACAAACAATGTAAAGTTTGATATCAGGAAAATTATAACAACTTAACTTGTGAGCATGCCATAGTGAAATAGGTTGATGTATGCTTCTGATAGTTATAAGTCAAATTTTCACTTTACCAAGCAATGTGACATTGCTATCAGTAAATGTTTACAATGAAAGGTGTTTTTACTGATTCTGTAAATCTTTACTGATTCTGTAAATCTTTACTGTGTGTAATATGTTAAACTTACTCTTGATCTGGTGTCATAATCATATCGTCCTGTAATGTACAAAAAACACCATTAAATTCAAACATCAAATTTAACACTTCCTACCTGAATATCTCTTTGATGTAGAAAGGTATTCTATCAGATATTTGACAATTCTATCAGATATTTGACAATTCTTTAAGATATCTGACAATTCAGACCTGCTTGCTTTAGGAAATCTAATTTGAAGACAATCAGTAATGACTACTGTAAGTATAGACACTAATATAATTAACTTCTAATATCATGAATAAAAGCAAAGCATTACAAGTAATCGCCATTGGACAACTTGTGGATCATCATTATACTTTAACACCCCATTAGCAGATAAGGTCTATAAGGTAAATATATACTTGTAATAATTCTGGAGTATTGCTAATGAAGCAAGTAATCTCCAGATAGAATAAGAACTGCTAACCATGTGTTGATTCTTACCATCATCATGCATGGCTGGGTTACTATGACCGACAACTGATCCAGGATAACCACTGTCCATACGTCCGTTTGGAGAGTAACTGTTGGGGTAAGGGTCTTTGGTCTGTACACGACCAGCGGATATCGTATTGTCGTCATAACCTTGACTACCCATGGGGCGACTCATTGTGCTGTAGTTGCTCATTGGAGAGCCAATGTCGTCAGTCCTGGAAAATCAACAAATTTGTGTGATTAAGTTTTACTACAATAAAACCATGGATAAAAAATCAATTAATAGTTTTCAGATATGACAAACAAAATATTTTAGAGAAAGATAACAAATTTAATATGCTGTAGCTGTAAATGATTGTCAAACAATATAAAGGAAATACTGAGGTTTAGTTGTTCCAGACTCAAAATGTCTTCAAGAGATCATGCTGTGAAGTTATCTCCCTTGTAAGATTACAAAGAAGATATATGAAGTTGCCTCCCTTGCTTAGAGTTAACAAAGACCAATCTAACCACACAAAGACAAAAAATCTTATTTTAAAAAGACACCTGTGGTGCCATGAAAGACATAAAAAGACACCTTTCTTTAAATGATATTTAACTAGAAAGTTATAACTATTTTCTCAATATACTTGGCAATACTGACCTCCCCACCATAGGTGGGCTATTGACATCAGCCTCCACAAGTCCTCGTTCCTTAAACTCCCAATGTAATGACTTAAACTCCCACAAGGATTGTAGCAGCTGTAACACACATTATTTACATGATGACAAGTCACACAGTCAACAAATCCAAACATCATTCTCATAAGAAAGATCATACATGCACAAAATCAAACTTTGAATTTTCCTACACCATTTTGCTTTCTGATATAAATTTCACCTTTATATTATTTTCTGATCTTTACAACATCCTTATATTACTTTCTCATCTTGGCTCCAACATATGTTACTTGAATTTCCTGTTAATCTATAACTTTCATTATGAAGTTGTCAACCAAGCAGCACATTATCTCAATATTTCAAACATTCAAAATTTACTGCTAATTCTTACTGTAAGAAATGCTCATCCTAATAAATACATGTTACCAAATGTTGTTTTTTCTCTGATAAATTAGAACAATCACAATCCCAACATAACCACACACTTGTATGTTCTATGTAATGAATATCAGATAAATATTCAGCCATGTCCCTAATAATACACCCCGTACTTCTGATGAGCAACATTAAGCATCAGAACTGTATCACACAAATCGAATTCATTGTATTTTACCTTGTGGACATGTTCTTTTGTCTTCGTTAAGTATTTTCCTTGGGCAAATTTAATGAACTTTAATCGCCTCAGACCACCTTCATTAGCCAAAGATCTGAAACAAAAAGAAACTTGAGTAAAATAAATGAAATCCCATTGTTACGAATTTCACTGTTCAGGAAAGAGTGTTGATTCTACAGACAACAAAGTTCAGAAATATGAATGCATCATGAAGTTTGTGTTTATTGTGCAAATTCTTGATTATTCTTGATTTATTTAAAAAAGAAAAAAAAACTTGAATAAAATATATTCCTATTGTTAAGAATTTTATTTTGATGGGAAAATGTAAGAGTTCTTTAGACAACAAAGGTTTGTACTTACTGTGCAAAATCTTGATTGTTTTTCGTGACTTCGTGTAAAGTTGCAACTACAGCTGATATTGTCCGGTCTGGGACTAATTCTATCTGTCTTTCCATAGGAAGTCGACTCACTAACTGTTTCATAGCATATTTTCCTGGAATTAAAAAATTCCCTCACTCAATAAAAAAGAAGATGCAAACATCAGTTTGGGAAGCCTTGATTACAAATGATCAAACATAACAAACATTATTTCTATATTAGAAATAACAATGAGCAGCAACTGAAAATATTAAAAAACAAGAGTGCCGTGGACACAATATATGCTGACACAAAATAGAAAGATCAAGATTGGTCCTTTTAATCATCGCTTTTAACATGTCTGTGTACATAAGCTCAAAATGAAGTCTGTAAGACCAGTTAGCATAGCTGTAAGAGACAGGGACCCGAGATCATAAATGGCATAAATCTTACAAAATTCAAAGAACCGAAAAATCATCCCTTCATGCACATCTACCCATTGTAGTAGTGACATTGAGCAAGTTTCAAGAAAATCTGATGATTAGTTTAGGAGAAGTTGCGTTCACAAGAAATGGACATACGGACAGACAGATGAACAGACGGAGAAGACGCGAATGTACGACCGCCTTGGGCGGCGTATAAAAAACCCCAGATATCTGTACCTATCTCAATAACATTCCAGCAGGAGATGTCCACTGGTTTGAATTTTTAGTTAGGGTAACTGCTGGTCCACAGCTAGACACTACCTAGTGCTTAAAGCCCTTAGAGCTGGTCCACAGCTAGACACTACCTGGTGCTTAAAGCCCTTAGAGCTGGTCCACAGCTAGACACTACCTAGTGCTTAAAGCCCTTAGAGCTGGTCCACAGCTAGACACTACCTAGTGCTTAAAGCCCTTAGAGCTTCATAGTTTTGATGTAGTGACTTGTCCTCTTCCTTTATTCTAGTATTTCTGAAGCCTTCCCTTAGGATATACAGTATGTATATGAATAACCTCTAGATAATACAAGTAACCGCATGAAAATTTCTACCAGAATGTATCAGTTATAAGGAGAACTAACCTATTAACTCTTTGTTCCTCTCATCAATGGCAAGGTTCCGCAGGGCCAGAGCCACATGACACACAACACTGTCTCTTTCGTGTGTGAGCAAGTCCACTAGGTCAGGGAGACTCTTCTCCTTCCTCACTGTGGCGCGTGTGTCCTCCGCTGGCTGTGAACACAAATTGTGAATGGATTAATACAGGAACAATATGATTTAATAACTGACACTCAATCTTGAGTGATATCGCACTGCCAAACTCACATACCAAAGTAACGTAAGTTGTTCACAAGATTAGTTCACATCATTCACAAATTTACTTGAAGGAAGAATTACATATATTTATGATGTAGTACACAACACCATGATCAGTCATTAGGATTACACTTTGTTCTGATAATGATTAGTCAGTCAATATTGACATCTATCTAGACTTCAGGAGGCGACGTACCTGCCAGTAACAAGCTGTAAGATTTTGTATTGCCCCTGCAGCTGCCTCCATGGTTACCGGGTTTGTCCCGTCCTTTAGAATACTAAGATATAACCGCACCAGTTCAGGTTCCCATAATGCCTTGAATTCTGCAGCACCAGGTGGAAGTCTCATTTCCGCACTGAAGGAAAATAAGTCAAATGTCATCAATGTACAATCATTTTACCTATAAATTAAATTTTTTATGTTTAACATAATGTTACGATTAAAACTGATTTTTTTTCTAGAAATAGCTGATGATCTGCAGAACCATACTAATGATTACATGCATTTATAAACTTTGTCACATCTTTTTTTAATCAATATCACACAATTGTGTCTCTAATGCGAGATTGAAGAAATAATCTGGTTAGGTTATTGGAGGATAAATACTTTTGAACTTTATTAAATCAAATAATTTAAAGCCAGCTTTGTGACATTTACTTGAGTAAATTGTATAAATGCCAGTTATGTAAAATGTACAGAGTCCAGCTGTGCATGAGAGAAATAACATTTTATCCATGTATAATGGCAATGAGCATTACAAAGATTATAGAGCCAAAGACAACTGTAAATATTCCATTTCTATTGCAATCATATACACATTCTCAGAATTCAAAACTAAAATATTCATCAGCATCTTCAAACTGAAGACTCAAGTAAGTCTGGGTAAAATGACTGTGAAGTGGTAAGATGTTTAACCCTCCCCATATATAAACTGGCCTTTAATATTTAAAACAAGGGTCTGTAGATAAATCAACACTTACTTTTGGTTTAGGTCAGGCTTTCCTTTACCCTTCGTCTGTTGTGATTTTTTACTTCCCATATTCCCTAAGCACCCTGTTGATTCTGTAAACATAGACAAAAAAAAATAATGTCTGGTTATTCTAAAATAAAAATCTAAAAAAATATAAGTCTCTATTACTTCAAACATACATACCCGACAACGCTAGAAATACAAACATGATTTCAATTAAAATAACCTATATCTAAAAATCAATTTCTTCAATTCAAATAACAGACAAATCATCACCAGGTGTTCAGAAATAAAGTTATTTAATAGTAAAAATAAGTATCTAGTTGTACCCCAGTGTTTTTTACAAGCTTTATCTGGTAAGAGCATGCATGTACCTTTTTCTGGCTTGGCTCGTTTCTTTAATGTCATGTTGCGCTTTTTATAGAAGTCTCGTTCTGACACTTCCTGTATCCTGAAGGAAAGATTGCGTAAGGAACATGTACAATTCTCCACAGGTTTACTGTCTTTATCATTGTTTTCCACCGACATTTTCACTGCATACACTAAACAATTCACAAGTTTACTACATTCACGTAAACGATTCCTCGTCTCATATCCACGCTGTTCATCTTCCTTTGCAGCTGAACTTAAATTCCTGTAAATGGAAGACAAAGCCGTTAATTCTCTGATATCAGTAGATTTCTAGTCAAAGTATTCTCACATTATATTTTACTGAACAATAGTGTCTTTGTATGGATCATGAATATTACAAGAGGTTTTAAATAAGTGCAACTGAAAGAGAAAATGTTCAGTGCATATATTTCTTTCTTTGATACAAGTGTCTTTAAAATTTTCTTCAATTAAGGAAAAGAGATAAAACTTTATATTTGAAGTTTCTAAAATATGAAAGAGGTCTGTTTCAGTTTATATCACTAGGTTATCTGTTACATTATCTTGCTGTACTCATCCCAACAGGTGGACAAGTCCAAACATCTGACAATTAATGATTTCTTTCACTTCCACTAAATTTTAATAAAAAAAAAAAAAAAAAAAAGAAATAAAAAACTGAAGGAAAAAAAAAAAAAAAAAAAAATCATGTTTAGATTCATCTTATCATTAATTGGACCTGAACTTACTGATTTGATTCCCAACTTCTACAACACCCTTTAAGTCTTTAAATTATTTATAATTTATAACCAAAGGACAAGACTAGGTGAAGAAGTGCCTGTCTACTTAATGAAGCCGACTACAAGTGCCCACTTATGTGTATCCAATATCTAACAAAGTGACTAAATGTTGTGCCCTATCATCTGCACCTTATGTGTCCCTTTTAACTTATCAAAACCCGATTTCAAACATAACTACACTTTTCTTATTTACTTTGAACTGGTGGGATCTGATGTAAAATGTTCAAAATAAAGCCATCAAGTTATCAATAACAGAGTACACTGCTGCTTTCTAATAACTGATTTCTTCATCTCAATTAAAATCCTGAAAGCTCACCTGATGATGCCAGTAGCGTTTCTGAACACCGTTGTCCAAGCCTCATTACTTTGTAATAACCCACGTTTCTCCCATCCAGAGTAGGGAACAATAACTCTGCTCACAATATCTGTCAAAGCTTCGGATATTATCTTTGATTTTAATTCCTGCAAAACCAAAATGTCAATGATCATAAATACTATTCAGTGTTGAATTTTCTTTTCAGAATTAGATGCTGTAAGTCAAAATTGATATCTCTTAAATCTTGGATTATGTAATAATAAAATTAATTTAGCATGAAAACATACCAACTTTAAAAAAGTTTAAAATAATCAGAAATATCTAAGACCAGGATCAATTTGGACACATACCTCACATGAGGACAAATTCCATAGAATGCCTGTTATCATTTCTTTAATATCCTCATCATGAACCTTTCTCAACAGTCGGATCAGGGCTGTCACCCCACCTGCATTCTCTATTGCTTTCTAAAAAAGAGCAAAACAGCATTAAATACATATGTTCCTTTCTCTTTCTTAATTTGATATATTCTTGTGTCATACAGCGTTCAAAGAAAGGACAGCAACACGACAGACCAAAACAAGACATTTGACCTGAATATAACACTACTTACTTTGGTATCAAGTCCACCTTTGGATCTGCCATAAGACAGATTCATAGAAAGGACAGCAACATGACAGACCAAAATAAGACATTTGACCTGAATACAACACTACTTACTTTGGTATCAAGTCCACCTTTGGATCTGCCATAGGACAGATTTTTCAGGGCACCACATGCATTCCTCTGAACCTCTGGGTAATCGCTCCGTAATAGTTCCACCAGTGGAGGGATACCATCCAAACCCCTACAACAGGTTAATAATGTGACAGATTAATTACTCATCAGGACATATAGTAAGCTTAATTAACACGACAGTATTTTACCTCTATATTAGGTACACTCTGCACTACCAGTCACAACTACTGGCAGTAAACCCCAGGTAAACAAAACAGGATAAAATGTGAAATACAATTTCTAGGAAAACATAGCTTTACTTAAGGGACCCAAGAAATATTGCTAACCCATTACAATGTCTATACCATGATCCAAAGGTATAAACTTGTCTAATTTTTCTACTTTCCAACTTAAGTTTACTAGTTTTTACAAATTTGATGAAGTAATGGTCCATTTGTTCAAGTATATGAAGCACACAGAAGGACTCAATCTGACAGGAATACACATATCAAGAGCAAGTGACCCCATACTACATTTGTATACCATATCTTATAAAGGAATGGAATGGTCTGGCAAAAGGCAAGTGCACTATATATATATCTACAGTACTAATCATCCACATATCAGTTTTATCAACAGACGAGACTTCAATATTTGTAAACTGAAAGTAAAACTGACTGTAATGTCCCTTAGACCCCTGAGAAATAGAAACATAAAATTGTGCCCTTATTTCCAGTATTTAGGGTGTTAATGACATCACTGTCTACCTATGTATATAATCAGATTCTGACTGAATCACCTATGTGTAAATCTATAAGGACTAAGCATCACATGATCCTAAAGTACATTTACATTACTAATTGGTATCAGACCATGTTGTACCAGACAAGTTTTACCTAATCCCTTGGTAATCTCTGTAAGATATTCAGATTTGGGAGATTTGATATTTTTATAAGTTTAGTGAAGAGAAAACTGATCGTTATACCTTGTTTAGATAGGTCATTACCATATTTGTGTTAATGTTACTAGTTTAGAAAGCATTGTAACAGAAACAATGCTCCGAGGGCTGATATCATCTTACTCACCAATAGTCAGTGTTTAGTCACCGAGGTTTTTTTTTTATCTAGGGGAGTGTTTCCCGATATTATCTGTATTCCTACATGTGTCAGTACAGTATCAGGAAGGAAGGGGGGACCTAGTCTTCTCATCATCACATTATTATATTCTTAATGGCCCATCAACACAGAACAGGTCTATTGAGCCAACAAACAGAGAAAAAAATCCCAGAAAAATGACATCAAACAAAAGAAAAAGACAAAAGACAAAGATATAAAATATGATGTATCATGGAAGAGAAGGAAGGGGTGGGGGGGATGTGTAATAGATTGTAAAACATGCATCAGATACACTGGTGTACCCTTGGGCGGGGAGGAACCAGATTTATCTACATCTCTGTACAGGTTCCTCATCCTGTTGGCTATCCCTGGGTAGGGGGAGATCAGACGAGAAGGGAAGAACAGTGAGAAGGAGATAGCACAAGTACCTCTCCCCATCTACACACTTACCTCCAGGGGAGGGGTCATTAAAACTGATTATCTCTAATCATAAACAACATGTCAGTGGTGTCTAGTGTCAGAGGTGATTACCTACATTGTACAGCTTGATTACTTATAAAGGAGTACACTCTTTCCATTCTTTTAACTATCTTTATCTATTGGAGCCTTTGTGAAGTTTTGTTTATCACACTGCAGTATTTTCTGGGGGTGTTTTGTTTCTGTCTAACTCTATAACTGGACATCATGCTACAAAGTTTCATTAGCTTACATGTATAAATAGGAAACAGTGCTGACCATTCCTCTGAGACTGAAGAAGTACTAACAATTACAATGAAATAAAAATTCCTTTTTATTGACCGATAAACATGAATAAACCTGAAATATTTATGACAATGGCACTAAACAGTTCTATTTCTGAACTGTGAAGATAATTAAGCTAACGAGTACATGCATTATCAATGATACCAGAGCCCAGCCCAGGAATGTGGTGTCCCCTTCCATCCCCCAGCATCTCTGATATGGGGCACCTGTTGGCTAAATACCATACAACCGATTCCAGCATGCCCTAGTTTATGTCAAGGCTATTAAAACAGAATACCAGGACAACAAATATTTCTCTCCATCAGTTGATCTATGATTATCTGTGGCCGGGATGGTTGTTGATGACGTCAGTCAGTACCTCTGTTTCTCTATTAATTCTGCCTCTTTAGGTTGAAGCCTCCCCCTGTCAATGTCTATCATTAAAACCCTCCACTGAACCCCCTCCTTGCTGTATGTTTGTCCCCCCAAATACATTTCCTTCCCTCCCCCTGTCAATATCTGTATGTTTGTCCCCAAATACATTTCCTTCCCTCCCCCTGTCAATATCTGTATGTTTGTCCCCAAATACATTTCCTTCCCTCCCCCTGTCAATATCTGTATGTTTGTCCCCCAATACATTTCCTTCCCTCCCCCTGTCAATATCTGTATGTTTGTCCCCAAATACATTTCCTTCCCTCCCCCTGTCAATATCTGTATGTTTGTCCCCAAATACATTTCCTTCCCTCCCCCTGTCAATATCTGTATGTTTGTCCCCAAATACATTTCCTTCCCTCCCCCTGTCAATATCTGTATGTTTGTCCCCAAATACATTTCCTTCCCTCCCCCTGTCAATATCTGTATGTTTGTCCCCCGATACATTTCCTTCCCTCCCCCTGTCAATATCTGTATGTTTGTCCCCCAATACATTTCCTTCCCTCCCCCTGTCAATATATGTATGTTTGTCCCCCAATACATTTCCTTCCCCCACCCCTGTCAATATCTATCATTAAAACCCCCCACTGAACCCCCTCCTTGCTGTATGTTTGTCTCTATCATACATTCGCCCCCTCCTTCCCCAACCTATTCTGTCTATATTTGTCCTTCCTGTCAGTCCCCATCTTATCCCACTTTTGTTTATAATTGTCCCTCCTGTCTGTCCTATATTTCTGCCCTATAGTGGTCTATTCTGTCTATATCTGTTCTTCCTGTCGGCCCCTATCTTATCCCACTTTTGTGTACAATTGTCCCTCCTGTCTGTCCTATATTTCTGCCCTATAGTGGTCTATTTTGTTTCCCTCCCTTATTCCTCTCGGCCTTTCTTGTAATTACATTAAACCCATAACTCCTGATAATGACAATTTATTAACAATTTTGTACGAGCAGGTTGTCAATTTAAAGTTCACTCGCTTCCTAACTTCTTAACTATCTTCAATTTTTTTGTACATCAAATTACCAAAAATAACAATAATGAACATTCAGCTCAGTAGAAAATTTGCAATATCAAATTTTGTACAGAATCCTTTTTTTATGATAAAACACCAGGCTATTTATATTAATTACAACAAACCTTCCAAACCACAAACACAATTTCTACAGCCAATAACTCTCATTAGAAGTACATGAGTATTCTGCATGCAATAAACATACCAGGATACTGACATCTGAGCCAGCCCTAAGCATACATAATGATGACATCAAGCAGAGATGGAAACATAAATGGATTCTTAAGTCCCTGAATATTGATTCTAATGTCCCTGGGTCACTTTTGCATAAAGACATGTTTCTACTAAGACTGTACATGAAATATAAAGGGACTCACTATTGTATTTCTATTCCTTGTCGTGTTATTCAATATGCTACATATCACATAGTCATTAAATTTTTGTGGGAATTTTATTTTGGTTTAATTTGTGGGTAACGTAAATCCACAAATAAGATGTCCATTAAATGATAAACTGATAGATTGAAATAAATTTTAATTTTAGCATATTTCATAAAATTTATCCAGGGTATAAAGAGCCAAAACAAGGCAATTTGATCACGAGAAGAAATATGAGTTTACAGTATGCTGAAATGAAATTTGGTTACATATATTTTAGACCTGACATGGAGATATGTATGTTGTCGTGGTTGCGTGTTTGATACTTAGGATGGGGAACGGTTTGGCTTCAGTCTCACTGTGCAATCAATGTTTTAAACAGTAATAGTAAAGTGATAGCGTTTTAGTTACAGGCTACATTAATAAGTCCAATCTTATTCTGGAGTTCTTCCCTATTATGAATAATCAAACTTATCTTGATTGAATTAAAGAAAATCTACTATTCATCATTGGCCACATGAGCTGTCTAAGTCACCTTGAGCTTCTGGCGTACATAATAGCTTCCAAAATTATATCATCTTCCATCAACATTACAAATCATTCCAGTAAGTTTAAAATCTTTTTCCATATGGATTTTTCGCCTGAAGCTACACGACTTGGGGAAGAAACACCAATAAAAAGGCAATGCTTACACCACAGGGTATCTATCTAGCTGACGAAGTTGTCATTCCACTAGCACAGTACCATTATAGCCGTACAACTAAATGGAAAACTCACAGTGCTGTCTATCAGATAATTGCGTAAAAGCAGTTAAGGACTACACTGTTAGCAATGTCCATAATTCTGTATACTTACAATAACCTAAATGACAGTTTGAAGTAGAATTGATTTTATTGGAAACATTAGAAGATGTAACAGAACAATCCATTTAAAACTTCCCATAAGCTGAGTGATGTAGGATGACACTGCTACAGAAGAGTCACATTTGATACTGTATGATAGATCTGTTAAATTGGACCATACAGTGTGCTGACAATCTTTGAGACTAGAGACATGTAAATTAATTTTTTTTTTCTTTTTGAAACTTTAAATGTCATTTACTAAAAGAAAATTGTTTCTGACCTGCAGGGTAAGACTTTTTTAGTTTTATTTTGGGACTAGTGGTGCATGCATTAGAATCATCAAAGCCAACCTGACTTTTCTAATCACTGTCTCCTGCGTTTTCTTTGAAATCTTTAAAATCACAACACATCTTTACCAAACAAGTGAGACAACACTGGCTTACCGTGTTTTGGATTTGAGGTCCTCATTGTTGAAGCAGAGATGTTGAAGGTAGCCAGCAGCATTGGCCTTGACTGCCTCGCTGGGGTGGCTGAGGTAGTCGATTACCTCCTGTAAGTCTGGGTTACGCCAGTTACCACCTGTAACATACAATTATACATAAGAAAATAAATCAGTCTACTTGATTGTGATCTCTGTCTAATGTATTGTCAGACAGCATGACCTTAATAATTCTCTTTCATACCCAAATAACACATTACACAACAACAAGTTAATCAATATAACACAATAGACATTTATGTATACACACAAAACTGTTGTATCTGTTGTAACATAAATTTCTAAACTGTCTTCTACCACTTCTGGATTCAACAGACATTTAACATTTTCAGACAACACAAAGAATAGATTTTATCAAGAAAAAAAAGCCAATTGAAAAAAGAGCCAATTTTGTAAATATCATTCCAAAAATTGAAACAATCTTGTACGTTCTTCCTGAATTTGAAAGTACTAATCTAGATATGTCCTTTACCAAGATAGATTTGCAGAAGTCCCTTCATTTTGCACTTCAGACTATACCGGCTATTGGCTAAAGTGATAACTTTTTATAAATCTAGTGGAAGGTGTTAAACATTCACAGGAGATTTTGTTTATAATCTAACATCTGCTGTAGTCATCTCACAACAGAGTAAAACCATAGCACTTAATACATACAGCAACAGATTGACCTTACAGGTTCCCTGAAGCACACGAAAAATGACCACCAGAACAAACATTATTTTCCAATCATTTTAATTTGAATCTCCAGTAAATATTCATATCACCTATGTTCTCTTAGTCTTGTGGGTGGAATCTTTGTCATATCCAGAAAATTTGGCAATTTAGAAAAAAAATGAGTCACAAATCCTCTGAAAAGAGTCTATAAATACTGGCTTTAAAGTTATAGGTTATATGTTGGCTTGTACGCATCAAATATGTTGAGGGCTAGACAGAGCTATTGTATCATTAACATACACCAAGACAATGCTTAATTGTAAATGGCAGGCAGCCTCCTCTACTTTATGCACTAGTATACACTTGACAACTGACCTGTGAAACTTTACTTCCATCTACAATTACTTTTATCACTGTTCAGTCAAATTATAAGGTAGGATCCCTGATGCAGACCAGAAAATGCCAATATATTTTATCACTATAGACTCGCCTTACAAAAGAATTATAATCTGGAACTCAGATGCAGACAAAAAGAAGATAATTTACATTTCTTTTAAGTCTGTGAACCATCAAAGCTGAGTGAGGAAATGGTTTTAATTAGATAAAATTGATTGATATCTATTGTTTGTGCATCCTTCAGTGATAATAATGGAAAGATCTGGATTTCCCAGTCCTTAAATAATGTGATCATTCACATGAGATTAGACTGTTTGACTGAACAAATGGTCTAGATAAGGTATTACAACTTGTGTTTACTTCACAAATCTATAATATGTAAACTTTCCAATCAATATACCATAATTTGATAAATTTGTGTTAAACCCATTCAGTGAAAACATCACACAACTCTATCAGAATACCCCACCATTCTGAAAGTCAGTCACAGCTAATACAGACCTGTCTGTGACAACAGCTACAACATTTCTATCTGTTCTGGTTATCGGTCTGGTTGTAGATGAAGACAACCTTCACAGTCTCATAATCATGACACAAAAGCGTTTCTCGAGTTTGGACATTACTGACCAGAAATTTTTTCTATTTTCAAACCTTGACTGGTCAGATGTGTCCTTGTTAAGATGATCAGGAATACTATTAATTAAAAACAAAAAGAGATGCTTGCAATATGAAATAGGTTGAGCATGCGATGAAGGAAAGCAGTCAACCTCAAGAAAGGATCCGATACAGAATGTGGTGCTAATCGCATATCCTGCACGAGCGTGAAAAGTCTTCACCAATGGGATATGCTGGGTGTGTTGAAAATAATGCCTATTAAACCTCTGTGAATGGATGCCAATTAGCATTCCCTCGATTTTATGACAGTTTTAATAAGTTCACACTCCCTCACAGCCTCTCCATTCAGAATTCCTTTATGGGTTTCACTGACCTTTCCGGTCTTCATTAGCCTTTTAATGATGTTTTTATGACTTGCCAAGAAATAATTAATAACTTTGGAATATAGGTTTGCCAAATACACCACCCTTCCACTTTTTATCTTTCTGTTTGAAAACCAATCCTACCTTCCCTCTCTCTAAATAGGACTCCGCATATAACTAGATATTTGATATGAAAGCAATACATACTTGAAACTGAAGGTATCACATCCACAGTAAGATAAATATGTACATGTTTTCAATCAATTTCAGTTGCATCTATTCAGAATCAAGTATAGGTAAAAGCTTGCATCTAAAATCCATTCCATATGAATCAATATTTTCCATAAAATGTTGAACAGATAAATTTACATCTTAATTTCAATATTTATGTTTTACTTTATAATCTATTGGAAGAATGCATACAATATTGGAGAAACAGACATCACCAGGAACGTGGATGTGTACTGTTCTGTGTCAGAATGACTTTGACATTACAAGTCTGTGTTAGTCTAGAGCTTGCATTGATCTAATCCTCCCTCAAGACCCTCCAGCATCTCATCCTCTCAGTTTTATCAGCTACTTCATTGCTTATTCAGGTCTATGGAGATTTCACTCAGGTTGTATATATAATCAATATATTTATAGTCTTGGAATTCTACTGTAACTGCCATTATCATAACTTCCTACACTTAAAAAAGGCAAAGAAAAATGATGATCTCTATAACAATTCACATGGAACAACTAAAACAAAAGTAACCGGCTTTTTTCTTCAGTTCTGTGAATGAGGACTTGAATGAAATACAATTAGTTATGTAATATGAAATTTTTATCAAATTATCCCCCTTGGTTCACTCTGGTCTATATATATTGTTACCACAGACCATTACTTTCCTAATTAAGATTTTTTATGGGGCTAGAAATGACAAACCATTTATAATTCAATGATAATAAAAATGCCTTAATATCAAATTTGATTCTTGTGATTGTAATTTCCAAAACACTTCCAGTGACAAATTGTGTTAAAAATGATGGTAAAAATGTTGACATTGACACAAAACTTACTAAAGCAGGAACTATGTGTGTATAAACACATCTGGAGATATGGTTCAGTTGTTATCAGTCAACTGTGTCTGTTCTCCTGTCTTAGGTGTAAATCATCTAATACAGGAGAGCTCCTTAATTAGTTCTCTATCCATCACAGTGAAATGGAATTCTGCATTCCTGACTGTGCTGAGGACCTGGCAGGGGACACAGGTACGTGCCTGTCATTACAACCTATGTGTATTGTCTTTATTTAAAATTCTAACACACTGCCATAAATTTTTCAGGACACATTTTTCTGTGATGATAAATCTAGACAATATTTGTTCACAACGAAGGTATCGTTATATTGAACTTCAAACTAAAATATCCAGACTGACAAAAAATAAAGAGTTTGTTTTAAAAAGTAATTTTATAAATCCCACATCATATAGTTTATTATTCTCCCATGGTAGCCTTCAGTTTTAACATTGTGCCATGTAGGGTGGACACACACAATAGTGGGACAAAGGTTCCACCTGCTGGGAATGTGTATGGAATATGATAGGTTATAAACTATGAAAACATATTGTTTGTAGACTAAACATTTATCAGTTTACAAATAACAACAATGTGTCCAGTCTGTAACTGTATACTGCTTACACCATTTGAAAAAAGCTCAATACAAGTTTCGGCAACACAATATATTTTGTCTTGTACTAGATGATATTGGAATCCACCACATGACACTGGATGTGATTTTAAAAATCTGAACTGACTAGCCTATACAATTTAAATTTCAGACAAACTCTAAATTCAAATACAGGTTCAAGGAGATCTCGTTTAAGAAAAAGTCAAAGATTTTTAATAGTAGACAGCCATGAATACAGAAACATTTAACATCATTGTAATCTTGATAAAAAATCATGTTTACTGCAAAATACTGACCCACTTATCAGATACTCTCACAATTCTATCAATAAATAAATATATAAGTATATAACTAAGTGTAGGCTCGACCCCTGTACAGGTAAATCAGTTGTGTACAGGTAGATCAACAATACCTGGGAGGAAGGGGGGTGTTTCTATCACCAATTTGTGGTCTGAAGTAATTAAATAGCCTGGCGATAAACACCCCGGTCTTATCAGTCTACAGTTAACCACGTTTGTTCGATTTAAATACATCCAATTCAGCGGCCCTTTTTACTTCTTTCTGTATCTGGATTTTGTTGACATTGTAACTAGTTCTTGATATAAAAGCATGTTCTGATTTCTCCGGCTCCACCTACTTAAATCTGACTACATTCATGACCCCAGTACACCCATGTCCTTGTATAAGGTGATCATTATTTAATTAAATTCTACAGAGATAAACCATCAACATTGAATGCATTTGGAATTTATATATTCACAGATATGGACAACATCGACTCACCTCTGATGTCGGTATAATGAACCCGACCATCTTCCATTTTCTCCGAGTACATTTCCTCCAAACTATAACTTAACAGAAGGCACCGGCTTACCTATCACTAACCAAACCATTCAAATATTGCAATGAATAATTATTATCTCATTTAACCGTGAACACACACCAGAGGACTAGAACAATATGTGGCCGTATGAACTATAACTGTAACAATAGTTGCTGCCTGGCTAGGCCTGGCAGGAGCAGTGTAGTACTACAGAGTATATACACAGGGGCTACTATCAGTCGCCTAGCTCACCGACAGGTCTAAACCAGAGGATGGCCATCCAAAATTCCAACCGATCATGGTATTCAGGAATTCCAATAGAAATATCCTGTAATGATGGAACAGCTTCTGAGTTCTTGATGTCTTCAGACTTCTGCACTTGTACACTAGTAACTAAGGTTATGAACTATCTCCTATTGACTTGTAAAACGCCTTCCAACCCAATGTGACACACTCCAGGCTGAATCTCCAGGCCCGTGAAAATACTGTATCATTCACTTGAATCTCCAGACAAACAAAATACTGTACTTTAAGCTTGAACTTAAAAGATCTGCAAATACTCAAGCTTCATCAACTTGTGTTGAAGTTGCAAGTAAGCAAGCTAGGAGAGCCCTGATTTGTCAGACGTGAAACACACTCCAGTTGGATCAATCTGTCACTGACAGGTATAGTTGGTGATAATGTAAGGGTGAAAATTACACACTTGTTACCACCGTCAATTCAGTAACAGGAATTCACTAGTTAGGCTCCACAGTCAAAACATTCCATTCCAAGCCAATTTGTGTGTACTGTATCCACTATAATACTTAATATCTACTGTGAAATGACCTAAAAATTGACCACTGTCCAGTCTGACAGAGATAGGAACTTTCTGCTAAGATTCCAATACTGTTTATCATCAGTCTCATTCCCATGTATGACATGACGGGGTTCAATAAGGGGCTACATACAGCTTCAGCCTGATTTATCAAAATATTTAGTCCGTGAATAACAAATCAGTAGGCCCTATAGCCGGAGGGGAACAGCATTCTGTAATTCACCTGTGATGATTTGTATATTCCTCGAGTCACGCTTGATTGGACATGGTTTAGTTAGATGACACCTTTTCCCAGGGAAAGTTTTTCTAGAAAGGTGAGAAGCAAGCTTTACCCAGGAAAGATTTCTTCACTCAATACATTTACTTCATTATCACCTTCTAAGTTGTTCACAAATTTACATCAAATTACAGGTAACATATTACCTGGAGCAATCAATACAATTCCAAAAGTTCACGGCCTACTTACAATTTGAACTTTTATCACCTGTTATCATTATTATCTGAGAACTACTTATAATAAAGTTCACAACTTTGTCCTTTATTGGTTTTGTTTACAACTTTGTCCTTTATTGGTTTTGTTTACAACTTTGTCCTTTATTGGTTTTGTTTACAACTTTGTCCTTTATTGGTTTTGTTTACAACTTTGTCCTTTATTGGTTTTGTTTACAACTTTGTCCTTTATTGGTTTTGTTTACAACTTTGTCCTTTATTGGTTTTGTTTACAACTTTGTCCTTTATTGGTTTTGTTTACAACTTTGTCCTTTATTGGTTTTGTTTACAACTTTGTCCTTTATTGGTTTTGTTTACAACTTTGTCCTTTATTGGTTTTGTTTACAACTTTGTCCTTTATTGGTTTTGTTTACAACTTTGTCCTTTATTGGTTTTGTTTACAACTTTGTCCTTTATTGGTTTTGTTTACAACTTTGTCCTTTATTGGTTTTGTTTACAACTTTGTCCTTTATTGGTTTTGTTATGTAAAAATGATAAAGTAATCTGACAAATTATTGTTATATAGAGGTTATATCACTGCTATTACAACTTTTCAGTAAGCAGGTGTTGATGATCTGTTGGTTCACAGACTGTAGGTGGCTGTTGTCCAGAAGGTGAAACATATTGGTATCTGTGATTTAGATTTAATCAGGACACACAGGACCACAGCCTCAGGGTCCAGAGTATCTGCTTCATCAAATCTTGCCAAGCATACTTTCCATGCCCCATAGTCAATATCTGACATGTCTGTGAAGTAAACATCTCCCACTAAACATCAAATTTCCGGTACTTTGCTAAACTTTTCTCAATGAACAGAGGAAAGATGGCTTCAACTCCCCCCTCTTGCCCCTTCATATTCTGTGATCTTAAAGTGTACAGGTACATCTTCAAATTGTTAAATCAATTGTTTACCTTGCTTCATAATTTAGCAACACAAATCATAGGTATATTTATGACATATTGTAAGGCAGTATTGATCATTTCAGCAACAATTTGAAACGATGTTGAACAAATACATGAATAATTTAATGTGATTGGAAACAACTGACTGAAGTCAAGTGTCAACAACT
The DNA here is from genome assembly GCF_031769215.1 of Ylistrum balloti. Lineage (NCBI taxonomy): Eukaryota > Metazoa > Mollusca > Bivalvia > Pectinida > Pectinidae > Ylistrum > Ylistrum balloti. The sequence continues at coordinate 897,056 of NW_026782042.1, forward strand.
CTGTAATTATAGACAGGTAATTCATGTTAAACCACCCACCTGTAACAGGAAGTCATAGTTCACTGAAAACTCTCGCAAGTAAAAGTGATAAATCCATACAAATAAACAACACAGAGAAAACTAATTATTCAATGTCCTATAAATGTAGAAAACTAAATTATCTATTAGTGTTGTTCCATTCATTTACTGTACAAAATGAATTTGGTTTAAATACCCTGGTGTACCCTCCACATCATCACTAAACGTATGATAAGTATACCTTTACTGTTAGTGTGATCCATTGTAACAGTATCAGGTTAGCTTTCTCATCAGCAACACTAAAGCAAACCCTATTACATGAACTAATGGACAAATCTATGTGCTCAGATTTTTATACAACCCGGCTGGGAAATAGTGCCGGAAGAACACAAGAAATTGTTACATATTTATTACATAGATTACAAAAGCTGTTCTTTTTCAAGTCTAGCTACATACCATCGTGACTGATATATAACACAAAACAAGATATATTTTCTTAGGAATTAATTCTGCTATATTTCACAAAATCCACCTCTGGGGTCACTTAAAATTCTTATTTGTACATCGGTATCATGTGATTATTTATTTCATACTGAAAAATGTTGATTATCCAGGGACTCCATTTTTATAAGGACAAAGTCATAACAAAATAAACTGGGAAATTAAGGACTTAATCTACACTGGAAATTAATGCTTTAGATGGATTTGTACATCATAGTGTATGACAGCTAGTCAGATTCTTCCCATGTTTTTGCCCCTTCAAATTTCCTATATATGGTCCACATGCATACGCCACAAGAAATTGCTTTAACCCAAAGTTACATAGTACTTACGGAGGGACTCCAGCCTCATCTGGTAGATCTGATAGGCACTATAATAAAGGCTATCACGTTCAAATTGCTCCTCACTTTTTATCGACATATTCATAAAAAGTTTTTAATCCAAGGACTGAAGTTGTTCAATTAAATCCACAAACAGTGCCAAACTTAACCACTTTCTTCAAAAAGTTTTCAATATATGAAGATTTTGTTTAAAGCATTTAAATCCTGAGAATTATCCCATGGTTATCATGTGAAATAATAAACATCCTCTCTCAAAGTTTTCTCCTGTTAGGATGTACTAACTAGTCATTAACAGTGACCACCAGGCCCCAAGGACAGTCATCCCTTGTCAAGGTGACCTTGGTGAGATTATCAAGCTTGCTTCAGGTACATGTACTTGAACTTGACACCTCTATAGATAGGTATTCCCATCTGGCTGCATGAACAATGGGCTATGTCTGGTTACATATGGAAAATACAACTGCTTACAATCAACAGTAAAACCTGAGGACACTGAAACAACCAATTATTTCATAAATGTGGCTACTTTTGTACCTTCAGGTGATTCAAATTCCTGTGTAGGAACAATGGAAATCTCTGTTAAAGAAAAGTAGTCAAAAAAAAAAAACTTGCTTCCATATAAGGAATAAGATATCTATATTTGGAGTAGTGAAGATCTTGAACATGAGCAAGAACAGAGCAGGAATGATGTTAATTGGTACCTCATTTACAGATCAGGGAAACCAATGGATCTCCGAGAAATTTTGAAATGTTCAATATCTTAAATAAATTGATATCATAGGACCAATGCTAAGTAGGGATTGTAACATAACTGTTCAGTTTAAACTCATCACTAGTTTTATCATTTACTATTTTGCCATAATCTTTGATTAAAAAAAAAAGATTTTCTTTCTTTTTTTCTCAGTAACTTAAAATAGTCGAAATTTACATAAATTAAACATTTTCCCTTCTGAGAGCCCCATTTTTTTATGATTCATGCTGTTATTGATTCAACATGTGCACCAGTGTGCATTTCATTATAGCAGAGCTGTCCTTCCTGATCACCTAGTCCATCACAGAGGGCACTACACCACAGCTGTATAGGGCAAGGTCACCAACCATGTAACAACCAGCAATTCATTTTTATCCTTTTTGAAGTCTTGTTGAAAATTTATGTCAGTGCATCTTTTAAGTGATGACACTTCCTCTCACGACAACAAGGGCTAGCCAGACATTACAACATACTGACCTGAGAAACCCTTAGAATTGTTTTTAAACCAATCATTTCTCACAAAGTGAGAGAGAAGAAAATCACTGTTGTTCTCTTCACAAAAGTGATTGTTCTGACCACCTCTCTCCCCTCCATGACCAATCAATACCAGGGTGAAAACCTTGGTAGCTGGTATCTTACTGAACATCAATCCTACAACTGTCCTACACCAACCCTACATCTTATTGTCCTACATCAATCCTACAACTGTCCTACACCAACCCTACATCTAAGTGTCCTACACCAACCCTACATCTAAGTGTCCTACATCAATCCTACAACTGTCCTACACCAACCCTACATCTAATGTCCTACACCAACCCTACATCTTATTGTCCTACACCAACCCTACATCTAATTGTCCTACATCAATCCTACATCTTATTGTCCTACACCAACCCTACATCAACCTTCATCTAAGTGTCCTACATCAATCCTACAACTGTCCTACACCAACCCTATGTCTTAATGTCCTACATCAATCCTACATCTTATTGTCCTACATCTTATTGTCCTCAACCAACCCTACATCTTATTGTCCTACATCAATCCTACAACTGTCCTACACCAACCCTACATCTTATTGTCCTACATCAATCCTACAACTGTCCTACACCAACCCCACATCTCATTGTCCTACACCAACCCTACATCTTATTGTCCTACATCAATCCTTAAACTGTCCTACACCAACCCTACATCTAAGTGTCCTACATCAATCCTACAACTGTCCTACACCAACCCTACATCTTATTGTCCTACATCAATCCTACATCTTATTGTCCTACACCAACCCTACATCTTATTGTCCTACATCAATCCTACATCTTATTGTCCTACATCAATCCTACATCTTAATGTCCTATACCAATCCTACATCTCATTGTCCTACATCAATCCTACATCTTAATGTCCTACATCAATCCTAAAACTGTCCTACACAAATCCTACATCTTATTGTCCTATACTTATCCTACAGATTAACTGTCCTATCGTAATCCTACAGATTAACAGTCCTATCGTAATCCTACAGATTAACTGTCCTATATCAATCCTACAGATTAACTGTCCTACAGTAATCCTACAGATTAACTGTCCTATACTAATCCTACAGATTAACCGTCCTATATCAATCCTACAGATTAACTGTCCTGTACTAATCATACAGATTAACTGTCTTATAGTAATCCTACAGATCAAATGTCTTATATCAATCCTACAGGTTAACTGTCCTATATCAATCCTACAAATTAACTGTCCTATATCAATCCTACAGATTAACTGTCCTATATCAATCCTACAGGTTAACTCTCCTGTACTAATCCTACAGATTAACTGTCCTATATCAATCCTACAGATTAACTGTCCTATATCAATCCTACAAATTAACTGTCCTACAGTAATCCTACAAATTAACTGTCCTTCAGTAATCCTACAAATTAACTGTCCTATATCAATCCTACAAATTAACTGTCCTACAGCAATCCTACAAATTAACTGTCCTACAGTAATCCTACAAATTAACTGTCCTATATCAATCCTACAGATTAACTGTCCTATATCAATCCTACAGATTGACTGTCCTACAGTAATCCTACAAATTAACTGTCCTGTACTAATCCTTCAGAGACTGATTCTTTGATTACAATCCCACATCAATCCAATTCATGTAAACTTTGACTTCGTGTGAGATGATTATATGTACAAGTCTACATTTCCATAGAATTTGACAAATAGTATATTTTCATCAAGTATATCTAGAAATCAATAAGGGCTGGTTTGTAAACAAACCCTCACAGTTCACCATTCATAGTCTTATCTGAAATCAATATAGTATTGCAGCATTTCTGCAAGTCTGCCATGTGTTCCAAGACGAGATCAGCACTAGGCTCTTAACTGGCTTAACATTGACGACTTTTACAATCAGCCTCTGTGCCTATTACCAACTAATATTACAAATTATAAAGGGGAAATATCCAAATCCCCCCTAATTTGAGGGTTCTGAATCCCACAATCACATCACCATTAGTAATATTGGTTGATAATCCAGTCACCACTAATCCCACTATCCAGTCATCATTAATCCCACTATCCAGTCACCACTAATCCCACTATCCAGTCACCAATAATAGTCACCATTAATCTCACTATGCAGTCACCATTAATAGTCACCATTAATCCAACTATGCAGTCACCATTAATCCCACTATGCAGTCACCATTAATCCCACTATGCAGTCACCATTAATCTCACTATCCAGTCACCACTAATCCCACTATCCAGTCAACACTAATCCCACTATCCAGTCACCACTAATCCCACTATCCAGTCACCATTTATCCCACTATCAAGTCATCATTAATCCCACTATCCAGTCACCACTAATCCCACTATCCAGTCACCAATAATAGTCACCATTAATCCCACTATGCAGTCACCATTAATAGTCACCATTAATCCCACTATGCAGTCACCATTAATCCCAATATGCAGTCACCATTAATCCCACTATGCAGTCACCATTTATCCCACTATCCAGTCACCATTTATCCCACTATCCAGTCACCATTAATCCCATTATCAAGCCAGTCACTACTTATCTCACTATTCAACCAGTCAGCACTATTTCCACTTTCCAGCCACAACTACTACTCCCTTATTTGCTTGTATGAAACATTAAGGCATCATTCCCATGGCATATGCTTTATACCAGGAAATTTTTGCCTGTTTAATTTTTGCCCTTTTTGTCCATGAACAGGAAGGATCAATTTCAGATGGGTGTGAAAATTTGATACACTTATATAGCCTTTTATATAATACTCAGAGGGGGAAATAATAAGAATTAGTGTGTATTGAAACAAGCCTTTTATATAATACTCAGAGGGGGAAATAATAAGAATTAGTGTGTATTGAAACATGGCTGAAAATAACCTAGGGGGAAAATCTCCTTGTATACAGAAGATAGCTGGAGTCTCTGATAGCTGAGTCACAAGCAAAATGACAGAACGATTAGATGACCATACATTAAAGCAGAAATGGTTGTAATCATTTTCAATGGACCATTTCCTGTTATACAAACTAGTATAAAATTATGCATTCCGTCTGACTGGACAATTTCCTGTTATACAATCTACCAGTAAAATGTATTTATCATAAACTTTTTTGGTACAAGTTAGCCGTCATGTAACAATCTGCCTGATATTCCAATGTTTGAGGTTCCAGTGAGAAGGCATGATTACCACATGTCCCTTATATAGTCAATGTGTTGGTAGTGTTGTAGTCTATACTCAATGGGTGTTATAGTCTATACTCAATGTGTTGGTAGTGTTATAGTCTATACTCAATGTGTCAGTAGCGTTATAGTCTACACTCAATGTGTCGGTAGTGTTATACTCTATACTCAATGTGTCGGTAGCGTTATAGTCTATACTCAATGTGTCTGTAGCGTTATAGTCTATACTCAATGTGTCGGTAGCGTTATACTATATACTCAATGTGTCGGTAGTGTTACGGTCTATACTCAATGTGTCGGTAGCGTTATACTCTATACTCAATGTGTCGGTAGCGTTATAGTCTATACTCAATGTGTCGGTAGTGTTATAGTCTATACTCAATGTGTCGGTAGCGTTATAGTCTATACTCAATGTGTCGGTAGTGTTACGGTCTATACTCAATGTGTCGGTAGCGTTATACTCTATACTCAATGTGTCGGTAGCGTTATAGTCTATACTCAATGTGTCGGTAGCGTTATAGTCTATACTCAATGTGTTGGTAGTGTTATAGTTTATACTCAATGTGTCGGTAGTGTTATAGTCTATACTCAATGTGTCGGTAGCGTTATAGTCTATACTCAATGTGTCGGTGGCGTTATAGTCTATACTCAATGTGTCTGTAGTGTTATAGTCTATACTCAATGTGTCGGTAGCGTTATAGTCTATACTCAATGTGTCGGTAGTGTTATAGTCTATACTCAATGTGTCGGTAGCGTTATAGTCTACACTCAATGTGTTGGTAGTGTTATAGTCTATACTCAATGTGTCGGTAGTGTTATAGTCTATACTCAATGTGTCGGTAGTGTTATAGTCTATACTCAATGTGTCGGTGGCGTTATAGTCTATACTCAATGTGTCGGTGGCGTTATAGTCTATACTCAATGTGTCGGTAGCGTTATAGTCTATACTCAATGTGTCGGTAGTGTTATAGTCTATACTCAATGTGTCGGTAGTGTTATAGTCTATACTCAATGTGTCGGTAGCGTTATAGTCTATACTCAATGTGTCGGTAGCGTTATAGTCTATACTCAATGTGTCGGTAGCGTTATAGTCTATACTCAATGTGTCGGTAGTGTTATAGTCTATACTCAATGTGTCGGTGGCGTTATAGTCTATACTCAATGTGTCGGTAGTGTTATAGTCTATACTCAATGTGTCGGTAGTGTTATAGTCTATACTCAATGTGTCGGTAGCGTTATAGTCTATACTCAATGTGTCGGTAGTGTTATAGTCTATACTCAATGTGTCGGTAGTGTTATAGTCTATACTCAATGTGTCGGTGGTGTTATAGTCTATACTCAATGTGTCGGTAGTGTTATAGTCTATACTCAATGTGTTGGTGGCGTTATAGTCTATACTCAATGTGTTGGTGGCGTTATAGTCTATACTCAATGTGTCGGTAGTGTTATAGTCTATACTCAATGTGTCGGTAGCGTTATAGTCTATACTCAATGTGTCGGTAGCGTTATAGTCTATACTCAATGTGTTGGTAGTGTTGTAGTCTATACTCAATGGGTGTTATAGTCTATACTCAATGTGTCGGTAGCGTTATAGTCTATACTCAATGTGTTGGTAGTGTTGTAGTCTATACTCAATGGGTGTTACAGTCTATACTCAATGTGTCGGTAGCGTTATAGTCTATACTCAATGTGTTGGTAGTGTTATAGTCTATACTCAATGTGTCGGTAGCGTTATAGTCTATACTCAATGTGTCGGTAGTGTTGTAGTCTATACTCAATGTGTCGGTAGCGTTATAGTCTATACTCAATGTGTCGGTAGTGTTATAGTCTATACTCAATGTGTCGGTAGCGTTATAGTCTATACTCAATGTGTCGGTAGTGTTATAGTCTATACTCAATGTGTCGGTAGTGTTATAGTCTATACTCAATGTGGGTGTTATAGTCTATACTCAATGTGTCGGTAGCGTTATAGTCTATACTCAATGTGTCGGTAGTGTTATAGTCTATACTCAATGTGTCGGTAGTGTTATAGTCTACACTCAATGTGTCGGTAGTGTTATAGTCTATACTCAATGTGTCGGTAGCGTTATAGTCTTTACTCAATGTGTTGGTAGTGTTACTAAGAAAACCTTTTTTACCTTGTCCGTCTATGGAGGGAGTTCTCCTCCCGTCAGAGTGGTAATCATCAGGAGGTGGAGCATTAAGGTTCATGGCTGATGAACGTTGCATATCATCCTGGAAATAGGACTGTGGAGGCCCATCATGGTCATCAGGATATGCAGGCCCGTCTCGGCTATCATTACGATCATCTAGGTACTGAGGTGGCTGCTCATTGTATTGTCCTAAACAGAAAAACATTAGAGAAATACTGGGTATTCTTTACATACCAGAAACATATCCGTATGGTGCATACTATGATGAAGTCTGTAAGATCAGAAAACCTCTGTATTTACTCTCTTATGTTCTTATGTTGGAATTTCTTTCATTTATTGCCAGAACCAAAAAAACCCCCCAAAAAACCCCAAAAAACAACAACATAGTTTATCAATTAGCTTGTCTAAAAACAATCTACAGTAAATTTGTTTCACTAACTGCTTATTGTATCTGGTGCATTTTGTATCGAGGTATATTACAGGACAGTTAGTGCATTTTCAGCAACAAATTCTACTTATTATATATAATACATGATAATATTTTCAAACATGTTTCAATGTTCATATATCGCCAAAGAAAATCTTCATTCTGACAGGATATATATCAATACTACCAATAATTACAATAAAGAACACATAATCAATATCATTGTATGACTTGGAAAATGATGAAGTGGACTGCCACCAAAAAAGTATCAAACTCAACAGATTTATCTCCCCTGACTTACTCAGTAATCAAGTACAATACTGGACCTTATAAATGATGTGGTCATGTAGAAGAACATAGGAAAATTAATTGATCACCTTAAAATAGTTGGTAAGAAGCTCTACACATAGGAAAGGAAAAATATTCAATTTATAAGAATTTTTTGTGCTATTTTATTGGCAATATTTTATGAAATTACTATGGACATTGATAAAGCAGACAAGATTTTACCACAAACTGAAAAAGAAATTCATTATAATGATCATAGATCTAAAGGGTAAAACAGACGTGATCTATATCTATGCACTGCTGCTAATGCTATTATTGTTAAGAATCACAATGTATATTTTCCATATATCTCTACATTTGTGTTTTTATCAATATCTGTAGATTTATAAAGAGCACTAAATAAGCTAAATATTTGCTGGATATTTATATTAACACTTATCTTTTAACTATAAACTAGAGTAAAATTTACATCCCTTATACATTACAAACTACCAAGAACTAGAGTACAAATTTCTGTCATGTCTGTCTCGAATGACAGATTTTGAAGTCAGAAGAGAAACATCCAAAATAATGTGTCTGGGTACCTTACCTTGGTAACGATCACTGCCAGCCCCTGGTGATGGGGTACGCCTACTGTATGGATCTTCGTCACGATATCGTAAATCACCCTGTGAGGCACGGTAACGTTCCTCTGCTGCAGCTATCGCAGCCTTCTGTTGGAATGGATCATCAGCAAACGGATCCTGTGGAACATCAGGTAAGCCATCATGTTTATTTGGGCTGTACGGGTAATCATCATAATTACCAAATGTTGGCTCACCCTCAAACCTGTCACTTGGAGGCAGGTCTCTATATCTGTCCTCCATAGGGGGCGGGGCCCCATGGGGGTCATCTAATGACATGTCACGGAACCTGTCATCTGGGGGCATGTACTGATTCCCAGGGACAGGGGATTCCCGGTAACCACTCTCAGGTGCATAGTTGTCACCTGGAGGACCTCTGTATCGGTCATCATCAAAGGAGTTTTCCTTGTAACGGTCATCCATTTGTGGTGGCGCTCCGGTATAAGCACCTGTCTCGTATAGTGGGGGTGGGTCCCCATAGGGGTCTCCAGGATTACGGTACGAATCACTCCGACTTGGGGGGTCAATCATAGGTCCACCCCGAGACAGATCATTTCTGTCCCCTAATGGCGAGTCTCTGTAGAATGAATCACCCCCTCGAGAGTCCTCATAATTTGGCTGGTCCCCATAAGGGTCCCTATTAACAGGGTGGTGGTTGTAGGGGCTTATATCCTCTGGTGGGGGCTGATTGTAACTCCCTCTACCTCCTGAAGGTCCCATGTCCCTAATGAACAAAACAACATTGATTATCTAATAAGTAATTGGAGTTTGATTTGTCTGTGTTTGAAATTATTTTCTTTACTTCATAATATGTTTAATGCTACAACATTTTGTATTTTTCACATCAGATGAAAAGAAAAACAATATATTTGCATACTATAAGAAAATTTACCTAAAGAGTATTGCAAGACATTTTTTAAAAGAAAAAAGAAAAAGTCAGCACATAAGATAATAATTCCTTTCAATTAGGAAAATTTCAAAAAAGAAGTTCCTATGCAAACAATGATCTGAATTATATTGCATTGAAATGATTAGTAAAAGTAAATAATGGTTAGTAGCTATATTACTGCTGGTACTATATCATAAAATGCAATAGCCAGTACAAACACATCCTCAATATAAATCCAGCCCACATTCCCATAGACTAGTCAATGTTTGTATCTGATGTCAACACATCCTAAATATAAATCCAGCCCACATTCCCATAGACTAGTCGATGTTTGTATCTGATGTCAACACATCCTATATATAAATCCAGCCCACATTCCCATAGACTAGTCGATGTTTGTATCTTATGTCAATTCCATTTTTTATTCTCATGGATAGATAGTTCAGCTTTGATTTCTGTATACAGGATTCTCAATGTCTATCTCATATCTAGTCTTCTTTCCATCCCTTGTTGTAAATATGGTTAAAATTGAGTTAAAAATAGAGTTGTGATTCTCAATGTCTATCTCGTATCTATAGTCTTCTTTCCATCCCTTGTTCTAAATATGGTTAAAGTCAAGTTGTGATTCCCAATGTCTATCTCATATCTAGTCTTCTTTCCATCCCTTGTTGTAAATATGGTTAAAATTGAGTTAAAAATAGAGTTGTGATTCTCAATGTCTATCTCGTATCTATAGTCTTCTTTCCATCCCTTGTTCTAAATATGGTTAAAGTCAAGTTGTGATTCCCAATGTCTATCTCATATCTAGTCTTCTTTCCATCCCTTGTTGTAAATATGGTTAAAATTGAGTTAAAAATAGAGTTGTGATTCCCAATGTCTATCTTGTATCTACAGTCTTCTTTCTGTCCATTTATCAATTTCCAATGTCTATCTGATATTAATGTTTAGCAATATGCCTGCCTCTGATTCTGATGTTTAAAGTCTCATGTCTTTTTGCCATTCGCATATCAAGCTTCTCTTTGATATAGGATTATTGTAGTCTATCTACGACTGGTTCCTGAATAGCTTTCCTGGAATTCAAATCTCTAGCTATGCTTCCTATTTCTAGCTATTATTCTGTGCCCTGCAAGCAATCTCATATTAAGCTGATATCCTTGCTAATTTCCCAATCCATGTCTAGCTATGGGATGCTTGTCCTTCTCATTCTATTGCTGTCACTTCCTTATAAACAAATTAACTCACATGTCAATCAAAGCTTAAGATGTACACAAGCTCATCTTTCATAAACACAGACTTATTAATAATATAGAAGGTAACCATATCAATTCCGTGCACACCAAGCTGTGTGAAAGGCATGTACATTATCTATTCTTATATATTGGAAAAACAATCAGATTGTATAATGAAAAATTGTTAGTCATGATATTTTGCTTAACAATGACAGAAGAAAGCAGAACAAAAATCAATATATATATATCAAGTATATGGAAAATAAAATTAAAAAAGTGCAGTTATAAGTAAGATTTATAAAAAAAAAAAAAAAAAAGTTTCCAAAAGGGGAATGTGACTTGAAGGATGATTCAACCAACATACATACAATAGATAACGGTGATAGACCAAGGGGAGACTACTCCTCATAACTTTAAATTCTGTGATAAAGACTAGTCCTTGGCTTCAAGGCCAGTGTATCTCTGGATAAATCTGTATACGACAAGCTGGCATGCTGACCCAACTCTTGTGCTCTAACCCACAATTGTGAAAAGCAATATAATCTTGAATCAAAGGAAGGAGGGACATAATGTTCTGATCCACACCTAGAGTGACACTAAACTTCAAAAAATACAAAAAATAAGAGGGGGGGATATGTCTATTTTGACATGCCTTGACCAAGGTTACACATACATACACCATGCACACATGCAATTCTGCCATGATCCTTGTTACTGCTGTTTTCTTTTAATGTAATTTCCCCCCCAAAGTTGTTTTTATAAATCACTAACTTAAATATTGGCTATATATGTACATTCAGCCCCTTCAAAATCTCAAAAACAAAAGAAAAAAAATTATGATTTGGAAATCTATATCGTTGTTGAAACTGATAATAATCATAAACTTTTTTCACAGAACTGCAACACTGGATAACCTAGCTTAAATATTCATGATGGAAATGAATGAGCAAAATAAAAAGGAAAATGGCAGAGTTTGGGAGACTATTAATAGTCCATCGTCATGGGTACCAGACCTGCATGCTCATCTGGCTGAGCAAAGTTCTGTATATCCCACAATGCACTTGCTAAATTTTTCTTTCCTTCTTCCATATAAAACTCATTTTGTTAATTCAAATTCCAAAAATGTTTGACTGAAAACTATGAACACAATTTTATTACAACATCTCAGATAAAAGCATTTCCTTTTAATTCAGGCATGTTTTAGTTCTCTATATAAAGTCTCAGATGCAAAATACTCATGCATGTTTTCAAAAAAATTATATCAGACAATTATCAGGAAATTGCATGATCCAATTCACACAAATCATTGAATATGATAAAAAGATATCACATTGTCTTAATCTAAAAAATGTTAGAAATTCAGTTAAAAAAAAAATCACTTTTATATCACAAAGACAAGATCATTTTTGCTAATTAGATCAGATCAGTCTGTTGATGGTTTGGTTGGCTTTGTGGGATAAGTTGTACCTATGATCATGGTGACTATAGGGGTCGTACTGTGGCCTCTGTAAGCTGTCATTAGATGCTAGACTGTAGCGGGGCGACTGATCGCCATACTGATCAGGGTCGCCACCATAGTTGTTGAACCTTGAGGGACTGGGCGGATCCTGTCCAGGAGACATGGCAGAGTAGGACATGTAGTTGTCATTGGGCTGTTCCCGTGGTAACGATGACATGGATCCTTGCATGCCCGGACCATTCATGGCCTACAATCAACAAACACGTCAACTTGTAACACATTGTTGGCTTAAAATATTATATTATACTTGATTGAAAATCCATGAATGTTTCTCTACACAATCTTGACATTCAACAGATTTCTACTGATGGTTTTCCCATATTGACAAAGATAAAAAGATGGCCTTGAGGATGTCAGTGGTTCAAGGTGACTGTTTTCACTAATGTGTTAGTGTTATCAATTACTGTCCTAAATCAATGTGATCTGTTTCTACCTAAGGGTCAATACTATGACTGATCTATCAGAGAGGACACTAACACCATTAGGATCAAGTCAAACAAATATGTGCCTCAGTTTTCAACACTTAAGTTAGTCTCTGATGTTTTCTATCATCATTACGGTAAAAATGTTCAAGACAAGGTTATGGAACATTGAAAAGATATGGTTCTAAAGCTGTAAGACGGAAATATCACTGTCATTAGAGACACATATACTTAATGGGAAAGGCCTCGAACCACTGTTTAATAGGAATTCTTACAATCTTATTACTAATAATATCTGAGAAATGGCTATCATTCATAAAATATATCTACAGGACAAACATAAAATTCATGAATAAAGCTAAAAATTTATTTTTGAAACAATGTATCATAGCATCAAAAAGCACACTGTGTATCAGTTAATATCATTTGCTTATTGAAAAGTATCCTACTCTATGGATGTTGGGTCTGAATTACCATTCTGTAGAGATATATGATGGGGCAGGTATACAGAAGGTGGGGAGGAGAGAAGATGTAACAAGGATACTCCATTCTAAGAGCAGGTGATGGCTGAGGAGACAATGTTAGGGAAGAGATGGAAAAGTGGGGTATTTACATGGTTAGGGAAGAGATGGAAAAGTGGGGCGTTTACATGGTGTGTTAAATATGTAGTAACATATAGTAAAGAGACGGGAAAGGTAAGAGGGAGATCTTTCTACTCTGCCCTTCTGATTTCTAGGTTGCTGAAGGCCCAAAAGACAAATTGACACAGCGTAAAGGAGACATATATGCAGCATTCACAGACATTGGTAACAGTTGCTCCTGATACATAGTTAGGGTAACCAGATCAAGAATGGAACAGATCAGGTTTAAAAGTGAAGGGTAAAAATACAGATCTAGGATGGCAGTTTTAGCAAAAGGTAAAGGGAGAGATACAAATCTAAGATGATGGTTGAAGTGGCGACAGATTCTCATGGATCTTGGGTAATAACCAGAGTGGGGACTGATATGTACATTTCTAGTGTGACAGTTGTTATATACTCACATTTCTAGGGTGACAGTTGTTATATACTCACATTTCTAGTGTGACGGTCGTTATATACTCACATTTCTAGTGTGACGGTCGTTATATACTCACATTTCTAGGGTGACGGTTGTTATATACTCACATTTCTAGGGTGACGGTTGTTATATACTCACATTTCTAGTGTGATGGTCGTTATATACTCACATTTCTAGGGTGCGGTTGTTATATACTCACATTTCTAGTGTGATGGTCGTTATATACTCACATTTCTAGGGTGACAGTTGTTATATACTCACATTTCTAGTGTGACGGTCGTTATATACTCACATTTCTAGTGTGACGGTCGTTATATACTCACATTTCTAGGGTGACGGTCGTTATATACTCACATTTCTAGGGTGCGGTTGTTATATACTCACATTTCTAGGGTGACGGTTGTTATATACACACATTTCTAGGGTGACACATGTTATATACTCACATTTCTAGGGTGACGGTTGTTATATACTCACATTTCTAGGGTGACGGTTGTTATATACTCACATTTCTAGGGTGACGGTTGTTATATACTCACATTTCTAGGGTGACGGTTGTTATATACTCACATTTCTAGGGTGACGGTTGCTGCCTGAGCTCTGTAGAGATAAGTGTGAAGAGTGAGGGGATCTGCTATCAGCAAGGTACTGGGGGTTGCCCCCGTTCAGAGCGCCCGGGGAATAATTCTGATTGTAGGGGTCACTGTTGTATGGAATGCGTCCATGGGAACTATAGGGGTCATCTTGAAGGTAATCCATGTTGTCTTCACTGCTAACAAAGCAAAAACAAAACTTTGAATAATAAATGAAACAAGTAAATATAGATATTGTTGGGTTTATTTTACTAGACACTGTCAGGCAAATACAGACATCATGTTTGTAAAGTGATGATATGCATGAAAGGACGTAGGCAAATGTTGTACTGTCTATTGTAAATTAGATTTTTAGACTGTTTTCCTATATTTTCAGTAATTAGATTAATCAAGTTTTACTTCGTTTGTTGCAATGCCTTAGTTATATTTGTATGCTCTGAATGTTCTGGGCTGAATACAATGCATGATTTGTCACCTTGAAAAAAATTCTATATAATCTAATTAACAATGAGATGAGAATTTTGCCAAAAATAAATATACTGGTTAACAATTAACTGCCAATCCTCCCTTGGGGTAAGAATGGAAATTCTGAGAATGTGTTTTCCATTATCACGTTTCAGGATATAAACAAATCCTTTCTTTATAGGTTTGACGTGTCCTTACCATTACAAGCTGCAAACACATTAACAAGGATGCTGATTTCTTTTCTGAAACTACCTGCCTTAGGAAGTTGTTAAAGACGTTAAAAAGGAGGTGTAAAGCAAATAACTGTTAGATTTAATTTGGTAAAAGTGGTATAACATGAAATTCCTGTAACAATTTTCCAGTTTGTCGCACTAAACTTCATGTACCTTTGAGAACTAGGGGTGCCCTGCTTACCTGCTTGTGCAGATTAATCCAAATATGGTACTAGAATTCAGAGTGCAAAAGTACTTAATTTGACTCGTCATTTTCATCTCATATTAATGTACATATACTGCACATGGGAAATATTTTGCTGCCTATTAATTTTTGTCCGTTTTCACCTATTTGTAAATTCCTGTTTTAAGGGTACTTGATAGGAATATGTATGACTTTTCACATGCAGTACACTAAATACAGACAAGTCACAACACATTACCATCATTACACCACACTAGGTATGCTAGCATGCTGGAGTGAGCCTCTCATCAGCTACAATACACTTATCAAAACACCATCCTAAAACAACAGATCTATGTTCTTATCAACATTCTAGGCTTACACCTACAGCGTCAATGAAGAGTAGAATTTTTCAATTTTCTGTTTTTACATGGCAGTCGCTGTTAGAAGTTATTACCAAAACACCAGTTATGTAATAAGGAAGGGGGAATTTTTCATTATTTAATAAACTGTCACTGTGGTATATTTGCCAGTTACTATAGAGTATACACTGCAATAACATTGTCTACAACTATAAATATACAGGGTCACAGCCACGCCAGTCAACATTCCGACATCCACGGCATGCCAAGTGAGAGTAAACTGTCTTACCGTACGTACCCTAAGTTCATAGCACCTCGATCCTCCAACTCACGCCTGTAACAAAAAAATCATAACAATAATCTCACGAAAATAAGGCTCCTGCAAAAACTGAAAAACAAATCAATAAATTGACAAGTAATGATACAATCTATCCTGTACATCAGAGATCCTGTAGCTAACATAAGCTTAGCCTCTGGTTACATCATTTTCTCATTCTGATCTGTACCCATTTCATCGCTATGTAATGTTTTTAATTGTGTGAAGTAGGCAGATATAAGACAAAGAATACCTATATACTGATGATAACTCTATTTAAACCCTTTCATAAAATTCACCCAATTTTTACTGAAAAAAACCAGTAGGTGAGAAACCTAAACTCAAGACAATAATTAAGTAATCAAAAGTCTCCTTCTCTCTACCAACAACTTCAACCAAAAATACAACTATTGCTGTGTCAAGCAGACATGATTTCAGGTGTAACACTAACAGAAGAGATGAAGGCGATGACTATGTGGTTATCAGTAACTACGGAGACTATACCTATGACAAGGTACTACCCCCATCCTGGGTACCCTACGTCGTCCACGCCAGGAGACAGATGTCTGCTTTGATAGCATGTCCCCATTGGTAGCAGGTACGTAGCGACATGGGACAGGTGCATGATTTGTTAGCATGTCCCTTTTGGCAGCAGGTAGGTTATGAAAGGACATATACCCTGTCTCAACCTCTCAACACTAGGCAAAGGACTTCCAGACGGACTTAAATCCCAGAATGGCTTTCATCGTAAAGATAAGTATTAACAGTGAATGTTCTAGTATGTCTGTCGTCGTTGTTTTAATATGGTAGGTGTCCCTGAGCGTCCGTCGTCATAGCCTGTGCTTATATTGCTATCACGACATTCCTCTGAAAAGCTCTCAAGTTGGGAATATGCTGTGGTCAATAGTCTGTGAGTCTTGCACTTTTCCTCTTGTAGTATTTCCAAAGCACTTAAGTGTTTATCACAAAAACATCTGACTATACCAGAACGGTAGAAAATGTTGACAAAGTGCTTTAAACCCATCCAGTGACATTCAAGGACATTCTATCATGTAGATCAGAATCCACATCATAAAGCTAGGCCAAATGGAATATTTTAACACAGGCATATAGTTCCCAAGCAAACATCAGCAACCAAAGGTTATGGTTACTGAGGAATTTGATACAGCAGTAATCCAGGTGAAAGTTACCACATCTGTTAAAACTCCTTCTGTTGCTGTTACAGCTCCTGGAAAACATTCCTGGAACAGGACCATGTTCAGAACCAGAAAGGTCAGAGGACCTGATAAGTGTATAGAGATGTTAGTCTGATCCTGTCCACATCAGAGGTGTGTAGGAGAAGTGAATACTATCTCTATAGTAACAGCTCTAATCCCTTGGGACGCCACAGTTACAGCAATCCCACTCATTTCACTCAGGGTTTTTTTCTCTCCCCCTGTTGCTTCAGATTTTTTTTTCTCCACCGCGTCCTCCTTCCACTTCATGATCACAGGACCATGTTTTTAACTCATCAGAGTCATCACTTCAGGTCTTGTGACCTCAAAAGACCCAGACCCTATTCTTAACACAAACAAACCATTCTATTCACCGTTAATTCATCAGAACTGCAATGGCTTAATCACACACATATGACTGTAATTTAGAGCATTTATTTCTTATTTATGTCTGGACGGGCTATAGAGCCCCGTATATCACTCTATAGTCACTACAACAATGCACATGTACTCCACGTGGTGCTGCGATGGTCATGTGACTGGTCCGTCCTGTAATCTGAATTCTGATGAGAACTGATTACATAACAACAGACAAGGAATGGGGAATTTATCTCCATAATCAGCATATATACAAGCCTAAATGACTATAAATGATAGTAACAAGCCCTGTTTCTCTGTGTTGGTTTCATTACTGGTTCACATTGGCTATCCAAAACACCCCAGATGTGTCAAGTACATGTATATTTAGCAAATTCTACTCAAACAACTTTTTTTAGACAAAATTAACTAACATATGGTACAAAATTTCAATGTTATCACTTTTTTACCAAACCTCCATGCTCCCAACCCCCTAATCTGTGAAAAAAAAAACCACCAAAAAACTCACTAGAACATCTCTTTCCCTCCATCATATGTAACCTTAGCAATGACCCAAACTTCAAATTAACTTAATGGCATCCAAAATCCAGACTCAACATGCTGATATTGGTTGGTACATTAAACAAAGTCTCTCCATTAGTGTCACCATCAAAAGCATTGGGACAGTTCTACAGCCATCTTATCAATGACGGTGGCTAATCATAACAGTTCCATACTTTAAACTTCCCAATTAAAATTCTTCTCTAACTTAGTTTACAGCTAGAAATACTATAATTTATACATAAATGTTGTAAAATTGGTTTAGAACCTCCACATCTATCTTACTCTCTAGTTCATCATGGAAGAATTGTTTGATTTAATTTTAATACTTGTTCAAACAGGAATATTTCATGTCTTACCGTAGTACAGGTTTTATATCCATAATGCATCTATGATAGATATACCTGTCAAAGGATGAGTATTTTCAATACCATCAATAAAATCTTGTGTGTTGTGAAAATTTCAATGATAATTTTACAAGAGATAAATTGACCATGTCACCTACACCAGTTTTGATTCACACAGCCAGTTCCTGAACCTCATTAAAACCCTCCATAGTCTACCATTCCAAAGACTCTACTAACTGTAATTATTTTGAACGTATAACTTTTTACAACCAATCAATATTTTTTGGTCGTGTAATTTCCCTGGCCTCAAACTTCATTACACATGGATAAAAGTGAAGGCCATGGCATATGAATCTGTCCAAATGTGTTGTCAGTTGTAGGTCAACGACTCGATAATCTTCAACTTATGATTGAGAATATTCAAATCTACTTGAAAATAAATCTTAATGCAGATTATTTGCTCAAAAAAAAAAAACAAAAAAAAATCCTATGAAGAAAATGTTCATGTTTGAAACAGAAAATCAAAAAGTTGAAGTTCAGCATACTTGTAAAATTGAAGTTAACCATTGTCAAGGTATTTCTGAACAGGTGATCAATCAGTCCTACCTACAAGTCTCTCCAACAAGTAAATTTCAGATATATAAATGGTTGGGTAAAAGGATGAGACAAAGCATGTGGCTCCTTTCATAACTTGTTTCCATGACAGGTACACTGCGACCTAATCAGTCGCCGCACTGAAAATCAATTACAGGCCAGCTAAATATTTCAGTCCTCTCTGTATAGAGCACAAACCCTAAATACTTGTGTTTCCACTTTAAGGTAACATACCTTAAACAGTTTAATTTTCTCTTTTTGTCAAACCCTGAATATTTCAATTTTCACTTTAAAGCTGTAATTTAATTTTCTATCCTGGTCAAAATTGTTCCTGCTAAAGTACTGTTTCTAGGATAAGATATTCCTGGTATGATTTGCTGTCCTTAATGGCACTTAAACTCAACGGTCCAAATCAGAAGTTCCAGAGCAGAGAATCTCTCACTTTCATTCAGGATAGAAACAAGATGTACTACAACAACCACAGGGGGCACTTCTGGTGTAAATGAAACCATACTTTCACCTGTCAAGGAAGACATCAACACAATCCTGCTACAATCTGAAGGCAGGAGGAAGAGCCCAAAAAGAGATTGAACAATTTTAAACTTACAGAGGAATGCTGATAATTGACACCCTATTAAGTCTGTATGCTTTTTTGGTGCATTTGGATAAAAGAATTCCTGTATAAAATTGATTTTGTTTGGTGTACAGGTAAAAAGATATATAATATATTGATCAATTGATCATAATATTAAAAGTACATTGGAAACAAGTGAAATGTGAAATACAGAACAGCAGATCGGTAGAAATTTTGGAGGGTGGTTAACCCAGTGCTTGTTCAGTCAGTTTTAGAAAATATTTACATTAGCAGAGTTTAACCACATTAGATGGCAAGCTGTCCCAGATGTCCACATCTCCACTGACATATTTTCTTAACAAACCTGTCAAAATCTTTTTGATGGAAAACAAGCAAACTTAAATGTGATTATTGGAACTTAAGGCGACCTTACATGTGTTGTGAGGTTCTCAATACTTGGTAGTAATCATCACACTAAAATAAGTCCTAATATGGCAGACTGGACAATTAATCATTGATGACCTGGCTGGGCTAAAGGATACCTACAATATATCTAAGACAGTTCTACGATCTGTCTGAGACACTGTCTTGTAGCACTTTTCTCCTCCTTATACATTATGTACACCTTGTGCTCTAACTCAATTTACAAATGTGAGTTCTGCTGAAAAGAGCTATCTACGGAGGCAGACCACAAAAAAAGGGGGGGGATGGGTTTGAACAACAATGAATGATCAAGGACCATTTAAGGTTGCTTGACTTGTAAAACTTGATCAATCTAAATGCAATCTCTTTTTTGTCATACTACAAATTTGATAATTATATATTACAGGTTATCCTATTTGTCTTTACTCTCAAATACTCCATATGAAATGTTTGTCAAAATTGTCTTTTGTGGCTTAATTTAACACCTGAAGCCAAGACATCAACATTTCAGGAAGAAAACTGAAGTGTATACCACAGAACTAATTCACTTATATCAAGTCTGATTTGCAGCATTTAATTTTTCTGGTTTGTCCACAGTCAGGAAAACAATAAAAGTTTCTACACAATGAACATTTAGGTTATAAAGTCTTGCCTACAACGTCATTTTGTTTAGACAGCAGACTGGGGTTTTGTCTATAGTAGAACTACCCAGTTGTTGTGTGTATAGGTAAACAGCTCCCAGGCTAAACACACCACAAATAGTTGGCCCAATTACCCGGTAAAAAATATATCACTTGTCAGCACTACAAGGGTACACAGTCCATTGTTGGTGGAATGGCAAAAATTCATCAGTCAGTAAGTATGGTTATCTTACCAAAACAGTCCTGAAAAACCTCGGTCATCACCTTTAATACTGATATCATGGTGAGACATACAGGTAATTAATAATGACAATCAAGGTCAGAAAAATTAAAAATAACAATGTTTATGTTCTAAGTAAGGGGTAATATTTATCATCAGAAACTTTAAGGTTAAAGTTGAGTATAAAGTTAACAGGCCATACAATTTTACTACCAACTTAATAGATTGGTAACAAACGTCAGTCATTATCAAACATTTTGTAACACTTTCCCACCACTTTAAGATAGACAAGAATCAAAGATACTACAAAGCATGAGGCAGTGAGGCAGACTTCAGTGATTTTCACAATTTTCAACGGTTGGCTTTAAACAGAAACGATCTCCTGTACATTATCTAACAAACACATGTGTGGAACAGATATGATCACTCATACCACAAGAGTTCTATACACAATATCATCTTTTGTGAATATAGTTAAAGGCAGATCTGATGACACATTTTTTCAACTCCATTCCTAAACATTTCTATAGTTAGTGGCGAGAAATTCCTTGTTTCATAACCATGTTCAAGGTAAATACTTCCTTTCATTTCCTTAATCCACGTTACACGTCAATAATTCACGAGTTTCCCATAAGATATAAGGACTGTTTTCACGGTTGATGAACATTAATTAGATTTTGCATCTATAATTATTCCAGGTATTGACAGACAGGTGAAATATTAATATTGCCCCATTATCCTAGCCATGCCTACCCATCTTGAACTCAGGAAGTAAGCACCATAGACATTGTAAAGACTTCCGTTAAAGCTATCCTTTAATATTTTCATAAGGTTAATATTTCTCAACTTTCTTAATTTTTTTCCTACAACATTATTTCATGAAGCAATGGTTTCATTTTCAGTAAACCCATTAGTATCCACAACTGTCCTATTTTAAAAACTTTCACAATTTGCCAGTGAACAGTTTATACAATTAAAGCTAACCTGCTACACATTGTAAAGCTATTGGCCCTTGTGCTCCACTGTGCACTGTCCATGTCTTACATGCAGAACAAGTTGGGGCAGAATTCCAACTTGTCACATCAGCAATAAATCAAACCTTTATAGGATTTTGCTTGCCAAATACATGTTTTATCAGAGCTCTTAAGAAAATGTACTTATTCAAATACAAAGAATCAATAATACACGTTTTAGGGGATGGAATAATATTTGTTATGTTGTAAAAGTTATCTTTTAAAACCATGGTACTTAACTGCACGACTGCTACAAAGGTTTTAGTTCCGTTTTTCATTTACAAATAGGCAGATAATTCACAAAACATTTATTTATGATTTTACTGTACTTGTAAAATGTGCACAAGATACTGTATTGACTATATATATATGCAATAGTGCTCTGTAAGGTAATTTGTGTAAATAAAGAAACTCCTTGCCCACATATGTTTGAGTCATGGTTGTAATTTTACTTCCACACCCTGCGATGAGACAATCAACTTACTTTTATAGGACCTATGTCACAATGTGACTCACGAACATCCAGTCAAATCATAGCTAAAAACATGTACTGACTAAAGGTTGTGTGTAAAAACAGTAATAAGGGAAAAAGACACAAAAAGCACTGGTGATTAATAAAGAAAGGATGGAATTTCAAATACCACGGGTAAATCATGTTCAGATAACCAGTTAATGGACAACTTGAATGATGATAAGTATTGTACACATGCTAAACACCATACACCATGGTGATAAGTATCACGCAGGTGAAAAAAGTGAATAAAAATATTGTGGATGTGAAAGTGATATGGTAATGCATTTTGTTTTGATAATTAAGGTCATTTCTGAAAACAAATGAAGCAATGAAACCTGTTAACCAACTCTAGCCATAAAACACACTTGACCTAATCCCATTTTAATAGTGCCAGATAATGGTCAACATTAAAATAGGTTCAACAAGTAACAAGAAAATTTTACAATTCATTAAGTAATTGACCTTTGAAGTGGAAGTGAAGGTTTAATTATAGTTTTCAAGGGATGCACAACATTAAGTTTAATCACAATTTCCTCGAAAGGTTTGGAAGATCAAGCCTGGATTGTAAAGGTAATTAAAGAAATATTATCAGAGGTAATACAGAGAAATATGCTAATGAAGTAGGAATCAGCTATGTGTCAATATTACATGATTATACCAACAACATCCTTTCCTGTTTGACAACTAATACTAAATCTCTGTAGTCAGAATGGCTGTCGATCATCTGTATGAAAACAGCAGGTCCCTAACAAAATTTGTTACACGATCACGCCAAATGTTTCCAAACTATCTAATAATTACATATCCCCTGTGGTGGTGCACAATGTGTCAGAAATAAAATAAACAGAAAAAGCTGAAATTACAGAATATCAATCATACTGTAAATGCTATACTGGAAAAAGTCCAACACATCATACTACGAGATTTGGATAAGAATTCCAAACATTACTTTCATAGGAATTTAATAATCACAACAATACATGGCGAGAATTACATCATTTTTTGTAGGGTTCACATTATAGAGGTGAGGGTCTGAACACGATATGCAGTAAAGATATTCTACACTAACCACAACGCATCCAGTCATCAGTGCATTATATGTAATGGGATAAAATGACCAAGTAATGAGTACAGAATTACATATGATGGAAAGCTAAATTACTGGTGTATAGACAGATATGTCTCTGACAGCAGACATAATACAACCACAGTTCTGCTAGACAGTGAAATGTCCTATTAGTTCAGGACAATTTTGTTAAACATAATGATATACCACTAGGACCACCAGGGTCTGTTTTTATTAGAATCACATCATATACATTTAATCTTTTAATAGTCCAGATATTGTATAAGATATCTCTATTTATCATTTTCCTGTTTTACAGGTTACAGACATGAGACTTAATAAGAAGCTGAAATTCTACAGCTATATATAATCCTTAATCATAATGGTGAACTTGTTTTAAGTTTAAAGGAAATGTAGGTAGATTCTGGAAAGTTTTAACATTGCCACTTCTCCTTCAACCTTCCTTTTAAACCCCATTAGAGATAGCACATTAAAATGGATTGTACAAGCACAAGACAAATGTCATCTATAAGGCAATGATAACAGGCTGTATACATATATGAATGATGCACAATGGGACAAGCAGGTAAGTTTACTAATGTATATACACCTGGATGAACGCACAATTATCAGATGGGATGTCTAGTAGTCCAGCTGTGAACATGCATTTTACAGAACTTTTTTCATATGCTCAACTTCAACTTTGCATAGATATTAAGTTTCTCTCAATATTTATACTAGATATTACATGTTCAATAAACTATTTTAAATAAATCACAGAATCACAAGTAAATTGAAAAATTGTGAATATTTTACTGTGGTTTTAAAGTCACAAAATTATTCTAATAGACCAATTGAATGTTTTACATCTAAATAAATCTTGTTTTAATTTTTCTCTTAGTCCCTTTAAAGTTTTTTTCCCCTGAAAATATTACCACTTTACTACTTGAACAGAAAATGATCTTTAACGGGCTGAAGATTCTGCTTAGATAATACTTTGTTCAGAATAATTCTAATTCAGAATTCACATTGCTGGTATAGTATGTTAGGTTTGATAATAATATAGATGACAAGAAAAAGCCCATGTAGAAGGTACTGGTTATATCACAAAGGGACATAACTCCACAAGACAAGTAACCAAGGTTCTCAGGGTCACAGTTGCAATAGTATGAGGGAGACCAAACTACTTGGGGAAATATTAGATGGTCATTATGCTGTATATGTTTTGGAAGGAATCTGGTCCTCCTTGGATATTTGACCTCTGACTAAATTGACACAACATCCAGAGTACTACAGGTCCTAAGCAGATACTCACAAGCAAGAGTCCAGGAGATGGGAGCTCATTTTAGTGTCTCCCAAACTTGTATCATTCAACTGGGACTCGGCCAGGGGTTGGGGGCCAGGCGATCGCCATAGATACGAGTCGTCAGCACTAGTGATACTATTCATACTATTGGCCTGACTGCCGTACCTATACTGCTGGAACAGGAAAACAAAAAACGACATGCACACAAAATGATCAAAACGCAACACAAATGGACAATGAAGGATAAAAGCCAGTATGTGAAAATTTGCCAAATAAAACAATGGGAATGTCAAGGTTATTTAACATGAAAGATGAATTAGAAGTTGTTTGGAATTCGACAATGTCATACAAAAGCTTGATGTGTAGCAGGATGAAAGCTGTATCAAACCAGAACCATGATGAGTTACAAACAATCACCTGCACTTTGATCTGGTCATCAAAATGAATCATTCTTATGAAATTGTCAAGCATGCAATGGATAAATGGATAAATGAACAGTCTTTAAAAATAACCATGCTTTCTACTTTCTATTCTAAAACAACAAAACAGCCATGCAAAGGGAAATTCTATATACTATACATGCCATCACACATCTTACAACATTGTCGGGTGGCGCAGCGGTAACGCCCTTGCCTTTCACCTAGCCGACTGGGGTTCAATTCCCGGATAGGACGTGAAAAGGTAAGGGGTCACCTGCCCGAACACATGGGTTTTCCCCGAGTACTCCTGTTTCCTCCCACAATAAGACCCCTTGCGTGCTTACATCCCGGCCAACAAGAGTGATTAGTATAAGCTGACATAACTTGTTTCGCAATTGTAAAGTTCATGTTTTCTTACAGCATCTAGTTTGATTTTGGAATGTTTTTTCTCAAACCATCTTATTTCAATATCTTATACATGTATCTTAATTATCCATTGCCTGTCAGAGCTTTTTTTTTTTAAACTTAAGTCAAATTCAGATAATAATGATAAATGCAAAAAAAGATTTTTCAGTTATTTCTAATTTTTCACCTTTCTGCTTTTTTATCAGCTAACCAAGTCAAGATTAAATCAAAATGGTAAACTTGTAAATGAGCGTAAAAGTCTTATATTTTTGTATTTATATTGATCATGAATCATTTGAAATTTTTTTGTATCCACGTAAGCTTAAAAACAAAATCAGTTGGGAAATTTTAACTTGTATTATGCAAATGGGACCAGGAAACATAAAATAATCCTTGATTTCCACATAAAATTGTTGATAGATCATGGTGAGATCTCTGTGATTCTTACTTACAAAGTGAAGTTGCGAGTGTGAGAAATAACGGATAAATCTGGATTACGTACAACAAGAATTTCAATTTCAACATGTGACCTTTATAATTTTTAGATTTCTGTCACAGCAACAGAACAATGGATGAAGTAGTTGGTGTAGAAGCGCAGATGATGACTTAAAAAATATGTAGGAAGTACAGGATAGGGATAAAGATGTATCAGAAAACTTTAAGAGGATATGAAGATCAGATGAAGGAATGATGGGAGATGAGGGAGAAAGAATTCTGACATCCAGTCTATCGGTGATACAATTATCACTGAGGTTAAACAGAAGGTCTAGCTCAATTATCACTCTAAACTAATTCCTGCTCAGACTGAGTGGAACAGAATATTCCACACTTTACAACAGCTGTTTAACAAAACACAACAATGTGCAGTTATGTATTGATGTTAGGATAACAGATGGAGGTGGTTAGTGGTGGGAACCTGGCTGTAACAGGGTGGATAGGAGGTCGTCATTTAGCAACTCATTAGTTACACATTCCATTCAAACACCCAGAAAATTACCCTAGAGCTCAAATATTCAACCCAAGTCTTTTACACTGATTACCAGGAAGATTTAAAAGGTGCTATGCCCAGATTTAATGTGTAACATGCATGTGTTTCGAGTCCGTGATGTAAAATCTGCCTCACTGATACAAAGGTGTCAATAAATGATTTTCTGGTGGGAAGATTCTGATATCATCTAAGCTGTTACATACAACCATGGGAATGACGTTTACAAAGAACTGTTAATGACTTTCTCGCCTGTTTCTGCTTCATATACATCACATCTTTAAACCTTTAACTTTGATTTAAAACATTTTTATTAATCACAAGAATTAATAGTTTCAGCAGATTTTCATGACTTCTTTTCCGTTGCTCAATGAGTTTGGAATTACCAGCAGTAATGGTTCACATACAAACTTTTCTTCCAGGAATGCTTCGCTTATGTAATGTACAATCCATCTTTTACATGCCACAGCTATGTATTGGTTCTCAGAGGGTTTTTGATGGAGAAACAGCCTGTGACCTAGTAAGAAGCATTCTTTGTCACAACCAGTTTACTCTGAATCAAATTAGTGTTGGAAGAAGCAATTATAGTAACCCAAACTATGAGACTTTTTACATAATCATCTTTGTTTGGTGGAGCATATCCTTAAATTATCCTTAAATTTAATTGGTGACGTTTTTTGAATTTGTTGGCCTATTAACCTTCTAACAATCTTCCAATTCCAATATTTGAGCGTTATTAAACCCGCACCAGGTCAATAGAATTAGTCTCTAATGTTATAATTATCTAAAATGAGCAAGAAAAACATCTGTGGAAAACATTTCATGACCTTGACTAAGTATTTCACAACTTGGATAATTTGATATCTAACCTGATATCAGTTTTGTAAATTCAAGCTTTGGAAGTTTACCCGCTTTATTTTTTCTACGTTTGATGTTATCATACATGTCATCAACAAAATGTTGTGACTCAAAATGATGTTGGTGTGTATTATCTTGACAGAAGTAGGTTAAATCAACAGACCTACAAGTCAACATTTAAATCTCCTGTGATATACCTGAAATTTATCTATCCTATCAGTAATCATTTATTTAAGGAAAGATAACCCACAGGAAACCCAGCACACCTTGAATAACTCTATTACACATAGGCTGTCTTCTGAAATTTCATACCACACATTTCTGAAAATCGTTTCTTTTAAATGAACATAATGATGATTGTAACCTGGCCTAGTATCAGGATGTCAGTGACTCACAGGTGGATGCCACAACACTAACGATTATTTCTTGTAAATTGACACAAGTGACACCATTATTTGGACTGTCATTTATCATTTCATAGATTCAAGAACAGTCTTAACATTAAATTTATCAAATAATCAATGATGTAGAAAGAAACCCAAACCCAAAGGTTTTTAAATCTTCAAGTGAAATGAGTTTTTCTCCAATGAGTTTTGCTATCACATTCAGTTCAACCTGCTGGCAGAGACCTCATCACAACCGGGGACTGATTACTTCCTACTTTAGACTTGTACATGAGTAACCTTACTTGGGCTAATTCTTATCTACTGACCAATCCATCAAATTTGATAACTTACTACATAAACTGGTCATACAGTTAAGTTATTGTATCTGCAATAGTCATCACTGCCTTTGTACTCATATTTATACACCTGTAAACCAGTACTAAGACATCACACTTCCGGAGTGTAATCTAAGGTACAATTATGCTATTACATAAAAGCCACCAGGATGTATATTTATTACACCTCACCTGACACTCTAATGTGCTAACAGTAGTATTATACTGCAGGTGAAGATGTCTTACATATACCATTACTGAAATTTTGATAAATTCTTAAACAGAATTTCACACGTCTGAACTAAGAGTGTATAATAAGGACACAGCTTGGATATGAATACATCTAAATGGTCACAGAGGTCATTCCCAGCAGAAACAATATCATCAATTCCATGATGTCCTATAGATGGTGTTGTACATGCTTTATGATGTGACACTAACTTTATCTCTACTGAACATGCTAATGGACATGTGAGATACAATATTAGCACAGCATTCAGTTGACTATTGAACACATTCACATGCACAAGCTGAAAAAAGAATCACATTCTCAAATGAAAACTAACACTATAGATAGCAGGCAACAGACAAAACCATTATGGCTTGGTCGATGCTGATGTTGATGACCCAAACAGTGGAAACAGACATATAGATATTTCCACAAATACAATTATAATCAGAATGTTGTAAGGTGATTTTCCCACGCTACAGTAAACAGAAATAGGAAGCTCTGCCAAGCTCTTACACAACTTTTGTTACACTGTATGGAATGCCAGTCTCAATGTTTATCTGGTTGATTAGAATACAGGGGATATGTGTCACACTGAAACACCGATACGTTTGGTACACAAACAAATCTTAAAGTACAGCCTCTCTTATAATTAGAGTGGAACCTGTTAAAAAAAGTTACATAACATCCTGAAATGTTAACACTTACAACATGTGATAGTTCACAAGCACCTTGTATTGTAATTCTCCCAAGTCCAGTGATTGGTCAGAAGGAACTGATTATTAGGACAGTGTCTTAATTGTAGGTAGGGAACAGATTGTGCTACCTTGTCAGTGTAGGTGTGAAATCAGAGGCCTGCAGTGTTGATGACCAATAATTACCTGTAATTAACCTCCTAATATGGCAGTGTGTTAAGGATGCTAATGATGGAATAAGACTCCAGATATGAGCTTATGGCTGATAATATCAAAATTTTCTGATTTTAAATGTCAGAGATGTTTACAAAAATTCTCTAATATGCATTCTAAGTTTTATCTTCTTTAAAGCAAATGGGAGTCAATATGTGGTATGCAATAAGAAAGCCCAGCAAGTAAAACACATGATTTCTGATCCAAGTCTAGTCTATATACAAGACAATGAATTAACTTTTCTACCTTAATGTAGTTGTATCACAGTATACTAACAAGTATGGGCTTACTTTAGGATAAACATACTAACAATGATAAATACTTGTATGTCTACAGTCAAGTACAATCACCAGGACTAAAGTACTCTGGTGGTGTTATGTAATAATGTAAAATGGTCAGTATCTCGTTATACAAGGTAAGTAGGTAGATCAGGATTTACTTACCATGGTATACAGTAAATTGTAGTAATGATAGCTACTACTCTGTTCCTATCACTCTAAACAACTTATATACTTTTATATCTTCTCCATCAAATGTCAAGTGTCATATGACTTGATTTTTAAGCTATAAGCTGGGAACTTAATATTCCTTTTTGTAGCAATTTGTTAACTGACCCTTTACTGGCAATTTGTCAGACATTTCTGATGTCTTATTGTTAAATGAATGAAGATAATAGCCACTAATACTGTTTTCTCTTTGGTACGTTTTAATATAAAAAACAACTTTATCAAAGTGAATAACTGATATCATTGTAATCTAAGTAGAACCATCCGATTCTATTTTTGGACTGATCAGATTACAGTGTCTTTGAAAAGGCTCTGGGTAAGACTGGAGAGATAAGTAAGGTTTTGAAGTGATTTTGGAATGGTGAGGTTTTGAAATGGCAAGGTTCTGGATTAGACAAGTTCTGAATCTTTCTGGACT
This sequence comes from Ylistrum balloti, assembly GCF_031769215.1. Taxonomy (NCBI): domain Eukaryota; kingdom Metazoa; phylum Mollusca; class Bivalvia; order Pectinida; family Pectinidae; genus Ylistrum; species Ylistrum balloti. The sequence continues at coordinate 927,417 of NW_026782042.1, forward strand.
ATCAGATAACAGAAATTATGTTCTGGATACAGTAGTAGTTTTAGACTTTGTGTATAGATCTGAAGTGACACCGAGTGATATGTGTGTTTGGGTTTTACCACTGACTCAAAGGTGTCTGGGGGTGTATTTATGTACCATCATACTTTACACCTGTAGATATCCGGCTATACATACACAGAACATAACATCACCTAATCCCTCACACAAGTACACCAGCCTTTGTCTGGTCCACAAACCTTTTATACCTGTACACTAATGTTCTGCCAGTGTCTGTTTTCCTTGTCTTCAAAGATTTATAACCACTTTGTTTTCTAATACTTCATTTTTTTTTAAACAAAACATTGTTTCAGCTTATCCTTGCCTGATTTTCTATCACTAACATAATTCTGTATTTATTTCACTGGAATATTGCCATGATATGATTGTGTGGAAAATATTGTTTTAAATACAAGCCATGCTACCTATAATATGATGCCTATAAGAACTCGGTAATAACCCTCTCAGTTTTTTTCCACAAATAAAACATTACAACATGCACTTGTGTTAAATCTTATTTTTGTTATAAGGTATATTTTGTTGTCCTTTGTGAAATATCACCATCCTATTTTGTAATCTTTACAGGTGTGTACTGTACCAATTTACCCTTACTCTAAAGTACACTTAGGGCCAACACTTATAAAAGGTCCCTGTTGAATCTGAGATAGATTTCATGTGATAATTTCCTGAATGTGAATTGTGAACAATTTCCTGTACATAAGATGATTATTTCCTGTATATAAGATTATTACAGCTATGATTCCCTAGTGAATCCTGTTGGTTTGAGTAATATGCTACTGTTCAAGCTCCAGTCACCTGTCTCACATTTTTACTTTGGTTTTACTATCTATAACCATTTCAGGTGTCAGTTCAGGTATGGTCCATCTGATACTTAGAGTGTGTGCTATTGATTGCCTGATCATTGTCCAGTACTGGGCCCATCTAAAAACTGACCTTACATGATAGTAGGACACATCTGTAGTCCTTTGTTGACTTACCTGGTCGTGCTGTCGTGCCAAAATCTCTCGTTCCTCTTCTAACTTTTTTGTTAATCTTTCAAACTGGGCTTCCTTTTGAATGAATAAAAAAAAACCACACTACATCATTATGAAAGTACATCCATATTAGAATCACACAAAATTTCCTGTAAATTAAATAATCCAAGGCATCAATTCTGAGATCTCACACACACACACAGACCACTATATGGACAGGTAAAAACTACAGGTAAATGACTAACACACACATACAGGTGAGATAGACAGCGGATATATCTAATGATGGTATGTAAGGTGGGAGTGCAATTCATTCATTACACACATACCAGGCTTAAGGGAATGTCTATACTCAACTTCCATTATCATTGTTTATATCCTGGCAAATATGTTGATTGAAAATAAACTTTGATACACAAAAGTCATGTGGATTGGTAGCAAGGTATACTGAATATACACTTTAGTTCAGTCATCCAGAACATTTTGTATAGAACTGGTTTAACAAGACTTCAACAAAATCCCTGAAAACAACACTGTGACCCTGTGTTTGTCCAACCGTGGATCATACGTTCATGTTTTTGTGACAGTCATAATAATAATCTACCATCAGGTAGACTATTCCTAATACACTACGGATTATAAACTGTAGACAGCCTTGGAATGCGCTTCAATACTGGCAAGTGATGTGTACAACATTATTCTAGCATTGTCATAACTAAACCTGCATTCACTCAAGGCTATTTCCCTAGTATACATGCACTTCCAGAGGATGCTCTGCACAAATTTCAAACACACACATCGTTACAAATAAACACACAAAAGGTCTATTTCTTTCACAATTTATACAAATTAATTTCTAGTATCAATAATTATAAAACTGTGAAAAGTTTATAAAATAAATGTTCGTGAAAGGCTTAATTCTCAAGTCTCATATTTTATCTGTTTTAAAGGTTGGGATGTCCAGGATATCAGCAGATCGAGTTTAAAAAACTTTAAAACCATCAAAGCAACAGGCATAATGAAATACTACTGGTTAAGTTGGTCTCATATTATTGATCTTTAGTGAACAGAAAGACCATTACGACATTCCTCAGGAATTACCCCATTCACAACAACCCACATAAATTCCAGTAGACAGGATAAGATATTGTAGGCCTGTGGCCAGACCTTTAGTAACATACAGCAGCTTAACACCTGTATGGAACACTACTATCAAGTTTTGTTAGCAGAAACTTTTTTTTTTAATATCTTCGTTTTGGTTTCTGAAAATTTTCACAACTAAGGAATAAACTTTAGATTTATGGTCAATATCACGAAAATTTACAAAACTTGTGTGTATGTATAGACTCACCATGCCAGCTTACAGACACACTTTGAAGCAGCGACACACATTGAAGCAGCAGTAATGTATTCTAGTCCTTTGACATTATAGTATTTAAATCTTCAAATCAGAGTTATTACGAAATTTAAATTGAAACATCCTCTAAACATAGAAATCAGTATTATCTTATTTAGAATTGAAACTTTAATCAAGTCATGCCAAACCTATTGAAACTAGTCAGTATACAACAGCATAACTTAGTCCCTGCACCCAAATTGGATCAATAGAGCTGAGGTATATTGTTCACAGAACAGAAATTTATATGCCATTAAATAACTGAATTTGACGTACCTTTCTCAGTCCAAATTACTAGTGAGCAGTAATACCAATACCTTATCTATCTAAGTTTTATAATTACTGTCAAACTTACACCACCATTATGTATACCTCAAAGAATTTCAAACTTGTACCACCATTATGTATACCTCAAAGAATTTCAAACTTGTACCACCATTATGTATAAGAATTTTCAGTCTTTCTTTTGACAACTAGACCCTGCTCTGCAATGAAAATAATGTAAAATTTATGTGTATGTATAGCTGAGTTTAATGGAGCTCCATACTGGACAGTATTTTCCTTTGTTAGCTTCATTAAGTATCAAAATCTTCTGACACGACATTGTACATAGCTGGACTTGTATTTAATAAAAGTCATGAAACAACTTTGGTATTCAATCATGTTTTTCTCAGGATACTTTTAAACTTTGTAAAATTAATACCTAATTCCTTCAATAAAGGACTTATAAATTAGTTTAATGAAATAGTCAAAAGATCAGGGTTAAAAAACAGCTTGAAGGTGGATTAAATGTTTGTGAATTAAACTAAGAAAATAATTCCACTTATTCCATAGAAAATGGAATCCCTGGTAATATGACTTGTCCAGCCAAGCAAGGAAACCTTGCACATTACAATGTAAATTTATTTACACTTCTACTTCCAGTATACTTGTTCGTGTTTCACCTTACTCGTCCTTCAAGTAATATCTGATCTGAAATATCTCCCTGATAACAAGATTGAGGTGAGACAAGTATCTAGGTACATTGTAAACAAGTAGGCCCAACCACTTGCCATAATGTCCCACTACACAACTCATAATCAGACATCATACTCACTAATGTCATATATATTGAAGTATACTACGTGTACTGTGCAGTATACGTGTGTGTAGGGGCGTGGCTGGTCATGAATGAGTGATTGCAGGTATGCGTACCTGTGCCTTGACTGTCTTCAGAATGCTGGCCGCAGATTCGTTACCATTGTAAGACTGGTTAGCAGAAGAGCGGTATGGGGATTGTTGTATTATGTAGCTGTCCTGGTCAGAATGACCTGAAGGCATCTCTGGTCCATCAATGGTCAATCACCAACAGTTTCTGGTCACTTCCTACTGTCACCTGTAATAGATAAGGATACCTGTGTCATTTACACCTGTTAATCACCACCTGGACAACCCCACCTATACATCAACACTGTCCATCTCGGAGTGGGCAGAAGCTAAGTGAGACAGTGATAAGTCTGTATAAAACAAATCATATCTTTTGTCTACATTGAAGTGGAACAATGACTTCAATTACTTTACACTACAAGTAATTTTTAGAGCCTTAAATTACGATAGCAAAAATTTTTTTTAAAAGGCTTTTATAAGAACATCCACCTTCTAATTATCAAACTTGAAAAGTCTTTAACTAGACCATATCAATAGAAAAAGTACAATACCATGTACACAATTTTCCAACAGATGTTAAATTAATTTCATCACAGATTAATTTTACAGACCAAATTTGAATTCTTTATCACATGGGCAGCATATGCTGACCAATACTAAAGTTTTTTTAAATCTGGGTATGACATACATTGAATATTGATTTAAATCACAATGACAGTTTCAGTTCTATACACCCAACAACCTTTCCTGTATGATAGGCAATTATTATTGATTATAGATTATAGGAACACCAGAGTTCCTAACCAATATAATTCACAGGTTTAACATGCACCAGTCACATCAGTGAGCACCATCAATAGGGCCTAAAAGCATCAGACTTAATGGAGATTTAAGTACTGTTAGTTTGATGCGACATATAAACATACTTTCTACAAAATATATGCTAATCCATTTATCTAACATATCAGTCAAGAATTCTTTTGAATGAAGACTTGACTCTAATTTCCTGGCTCTGTTATAACAAAATTCAGAACATCAAATTATAATTACTTAACCTTTGGTACAATATCTAAAACCTATCAAAGATTTTTGATTTTGTTTTAGTATATATTCAAAATGAATTTTTGATTTCTGAAAACCCCACAATATCTTTTCAAGCTTTTCCTGGTCTTTATCAGCTTACCCAATACAACCACTATACCTGGTTATTATCAATAGACCACCTGATGTTTGCTGTGATTGAACTGTCTCAAGTTGTAAGGATGACATATCAATACTTCTCTACCCTACATCAGGTACATTAATATTTCATACCGTGAAAAACTAGAGTTAATCTGTTTATGATGTTTCATTGATCCATTTATGATCAATAGCGAGCAGTTGGTCAAGATGTCAACACCCATTGTCTCCATGCATTTGGTCATCAATACAAGTCTGATGAGTCAGGAGATACTAGGTGTGCTCGGTCATAAAAAGCTTTATATGGTCAACTGACCACGCATTTCTTTGACCATTGTACATTGGTTTTATCAGTCACTGATCATGCATGTATGCAGTGAATGTTACTCTGAGTGACACTGGACACTTGCAAGAGTACTGACAAGCTGAACCTTTGACGTGTGCCTGGTCATGCTGTGACAACGGGCAGATATACTAGAGAATCAGGTGTGAATTGACAAAAAACACTAGACAGCAAGGCATAGAACTGTGACACTGGACAACGTCAGGTCTATAGATCTGTGACAGTGGCAACTGTCAGGTCTATAGAACTGTGACACTGGACAGTCAGGTCTATAGATCTGTAACAATGGACACAGTTAGGTCTATAGATCTGTGACACTGGACACAGTCAGGTCTATAGATCTGTGACACTGGACACAGTTAGGTCTATAGATCTGTGACACTGGACACAGTCAGGTCTATAGATCTGTGACACTGGACACAGTCAGGTCTATAGATCTGTGACACTGGACACAGTCAGGTCTATAGATCTGTAACACTGAACAGTTGGGTCTATAGATCTGTGACACTGGACGCAGTCAGGTCTATAGATCTGTAACACTGGACAGTCAGGTCTATAGATCTGTAACACTGGACACAGTCAGGTCTATAGATCTGTGACACTGGACAGTCAGGTCTATAAATCTTTGACACTGGACACAGTCAGGTCTATAGATCTGTAACACTGGACAGTCAGGTCTATTGATCTGTGACACTGGACACAGTCAGGTCTATAGATCTGTGACACTGGACACAGTCAGGTCTATAGATCTGTGACACTGGACACAGTCAGGTCTATAGATCTGTAACACTGGACAGTCAGGTCTATAGATCTGTGACACTGGACACAGTCAGGTCTATAGATCTGTAACACTGGACAGTCAGGTCTATAGATCTGTGACACTAGACACAGTCAGGTCTATAGATCTGTAACACTGGACAGTCAGGTCTATAGATCTGTGACACTGGACACAGTCAGGTCTATAGATCTGTGACACTGGACACAGTCAGGTCTATAGATCTGTGACAGTGGCAACTGTCAGGTCTATAGATCTGTGACAGTGGCAACTGTCAGGTCTATAGAACTGTGACACTGGACAGTCAGGTCTATAGATCTGTAACACTGGACAGTCAGGTCTATAGATCTGTGACAGTGGCAGCTGTCAGGTCTATAGATCTGTGACAGTGGCAACTGTCAGGTCTATAGATCTGTGACACTGGCCAGTCTGGTCTATAGATCTGTGACACTGGACACAGTCAGGTCTATAGATCTGTGACACTGGACACAGTTAGGTCTATAGATCTGTGACACTGGACAATCAGGTCTATAAATCTATGACACGTGACACAGTCTGGTCTATAGATCTGTGACACTGGACACAGTCAGGTCTAAATCTGTAACACTGAACAGTTGGGTCTATACATGTGATAGAATGGCAATGTCAGGCCTTGATAACAGACATTTAGACACATGTTAATTTCTAAGCCTTTTCTTCTCCAATTCCTGTTGACTAAGACACAAAATTCATGATCGAATCTTACTGCCTCAGCCTGCAGCATGATTGTGCATCTGTACAAGTGCTTGCAGAATCCTAAAGCTTGATCACTAGATATCAGTTAAATTCTCCAATGTCTAAGATATGGAGTTACATTCCAAAATGTGTTAACATTGGGTCAAATTCCTGCACGATGATATTATCTGTGAAGATTTCAAGGTCTTGTGACTTGTACATCTAATTATAGTAACTAAAACATTACATTCTCTTGTGATTCAGATGTATATGAAATGAAATCGACACGATACAACTCAGTTCACATAATATTTTCTATCAATTTACGAAGATCATCGCATCATGATGTACCTCACCCTACCCATTTCAAACATACCGTCAAAATGGCCTGATGGCTGCAGTCATAGTGAGAATAAACGTGAAATTACTACTCAGACCTATGTTAGGATATATTAAGTACTGACACCTGAATAATTACAAAAATACTACAGACAATTTGACTCCTGAAACAAATGCACCAATATACATCATAAACCATGTGTAAGTCATTTGGTCATATTACGTATTATAAGATGAGATCTCCTGACCTTAACTGAAATTTCATACAGGATAGACAGACCTGGGCATATGATGAAAGTGGGATCCGCTTTAAAAGCTAACAATGAAAGTGTTCAAAAAACACCAGAAAAATATCAGCAAAACTTCATAAACAGTTTATTTAAGCAAAGGCTGTGCTTGAATGATGATAATGGAACTTGATTGAGCCACATCAAACACAGTCAAATATTAAACAGTACTTTGTGGGTTGATGGAGACTTGTGGCTACATAATTCTGACATGAAACTTCAGGTTTCACAATGACTACCTGGTGACTTTGCAAAAACCTTTGTAAAGCACATGACTTGTATGTGAAATGTGACAGGTGCAAAATACAGCTCTTTCTCTGAGTATTTTCAAAATGGATTTACTGGACATGTTTATGTAGGAAATTCATTTTGAACCATTTACAAGTCTATTCTATTCTTATATTATCTCTTTGTAAGCATTTTAAAATGCATTTCTGTAAAATTATATATTTTAGGGTGTTCAATTTTCATGGTTTATCAAAAAATGATTATTACATGGAAACTTGACACGGTGGATAAACAAAGCTTGATATATATACTTAGCTTGTGGATTCTGAGGATTGAGAGTTACCATCAAACCAACGAAAATAAATCCTACATGACAATTTATGATTTTACAATATATTGGAACTCAGATTTCAGTTTTCTATAAATGTGTGAAAACTGTTCTACTGAACTGGAAATAGGGAACCCCAAATTAAATAACATTTTGATTAGAGAGAAGCTTAACCTGAAACTGTCAAAAAGTATCAATGACTACTGCTCCCACTGCCTGGATGAACTTACAGTACTAAATCCAATATTACTGGTTCTCTGAATCAAGAGTGACAATTGCCTTGATCATGGTTATAGTGTACTCGGTGACACAGGTGAGAATTTGTGTGTGTTTATTGTAAGATTTTACTATGTAGTATAATCCCATTTCTTTTTCACAAATAATTCTCCCAGGCTAATTCAGTCTATACATATATATGAATCATGGCCTCGTCCATGTACACTGACTGTTCCAAGTCTGATATTAACATCACTGACACACTACCATAATCACATTTGGTGTATTATATGAATGAAGTCGGTATAACCACTTGGCTGCCTTCACATCTCCATGCTTTACACACAGCAATAAATCACAACACTGACATTTGTCAGGATAACCTCTTACTGAACATGTATCACATGTAAACCGTAAATACTCTATTTATCCAGCAACAAGCCCATGCAGGTGCCCCACAAATACACATAATCCCATATCCTTGAAGAATCTAGCATTTTGGACATGCAAATGATCAAAAATCACACTTTTTATTTTTGAAAAAGTTCAGTTTTTTCAGACAATGGGAAAACATCATGCAGGTATTCTTCAATCTGTCAGTAAAGACAAATGATCAAAAATGCTCCAGTGAAACTTGTTATCACAATTCCAAACAGAGAGTATGTACAATATACATGTCAAAAAGTATTGCACGAAACATTACACTTTAAAAAAAACCCTCTTTTAAAATATTCCGACACTCGCACACACAAATAATCAGCAAATGAAAACCAAGGAATATTTGAATTAACAGCCAAAATCTGACAATCATATACACAGGAATGAGTCATCGTGTGGATTCAAATTTACCTGTTCAGGACATAGCTACCTGTGATGACAGGTAAGAAATGGTATACTTTCCCAGGTATAAACCCTTGGTGCTACAGTATACAGCTTTTAACTTATAAAAAAGGAAAATTTCTTTATAGCATTATGCTACAGACAAATATACCTCATGTTATTTATAACTTTACACAATAGTGAATCCATTAAACCTAGCACAGATATTTAAGTCATGATAATCATCAAGTTCTTATCGTTTGAGGTACACATAGCCAGGTGGGAAAACATCAACCACAAAACATTAAAAGACAACACTGCAGGATATGATCTGGTCCACTTGGGGATGACAGACAGAGTAAGTCACATTATACCCTGAGCTGTCCCCAAAAACAACAATACACCATCACACAATGACATTGCTGCCAGGTACAACATGAAATACAGTCACAAGGACTTAATTGTGTACACCTGGATTTTTTTACCACTAAACTGTCATTGTTTGATCCTGTCTTCAAGCAAGTAATTATATGACTGCATTTGCCCTAAGTAGATAGTATAAATTAGCTACTGACAACTATAACATTACTGAAACAGAGGTACAGACTGAGACTGAGGGGGGCAGACTACAGGACTGCTGTTTGTGATTAGTTTTAACAGTGAGCTGGGGACATTTCCTAACACATTATAAGTAACTTTTATTCTACAGGGGTGATGCAATTGTGTTTAGGATTTTACCAGGAGGAAGGACAGGCTACTGGAGTGATGTTTGTGACTGCGAAGGGGGGGGGGGGGGTACAAGAATGATTATTGTGACAGGGGTTTTATCAGAAAGGGGGCCAGGGTTCAGGAATGATGTTTGTGATAGGGAGAGGCAGGCAACAGGAATGATGATTGTGACAGGGGTTTTATCAGACAGAAGGCATGCTACAGAAATGACGTTTGTGATAGGGAGGTGCAAACTACTGGAGTGATGTTTGTGACAGGAATTTTATCAAGGAGCTAAGGCAGCAGACTTTTACACTGATGTTTGTGACAAGGTATTTAACAGATGGGGCGGAAGTGATGATTGTGATGGGGAGTAAGCAGTCTACAGGAGTAATGTTTGTGACAGGGATGTTATCAAGGAGCTATGGACAGACTATAGGAGTTAGTTGTGACAACAGTTTTATCACAGAGGAGGAAAGCTACACGAGTTAGGTTATTTTAAAACTCTGTTCTGAATTGAATTACATCAACTAAAATTTCAGACCAAGATTTTATCCCAACCAGACATATGCCTGATCAATTAATTTGTTTAATACCAACTATCCACTCCTGATATAGCTATTGCTAACAAATCAAACCATTCCATGAAATCCATGTGAACCTAGGTAAATAAGAGAAACTATATACAGTAAAACACAGACGCTAGGTAGAGAATGGAAAATTGTATACATCAAACAATTTATATAACCTCTACACAGAATCAATGTGATCCTGCTAGACACTGTCGATCTGCCTGGATCTGATTCTGTAATCTAGATACACAAGTTTACACTACAAATTTATCACTGTGATCATTAATAATATAACAAGTCAGTGCTAAAACATCACAGTAAAAACCTGTCAGGACACTGTTTTCTGATTCATTGATCTCTGTGTGCGACTCTACAACACTGAAGTAAACTCTACCAACTACACAGTCCACCGACAAGTACACATTTTCTCACAAACACATTGCGTGAAACATCCATATGTAGCTCTTGAGGACAACAAATACAGAACAGAAAGTCTGCGTTTCATGGTTAGAAACAGTTTCAATAAATATTGTCATGGTCAATACTTCAGTTGACTCTACAAACATGGCAAAACAGATCAAACCAGAATTGAAATGCACCAACAGAATATGTTTAAATTGCTCAAGGCAGCAACAGAATCAATGATATTTTGACTCAGAACTTTATATGTAGTGTATATCTTTTTAATGTTTCTGGAGCACAGTATTCTAATGGAAATCTAAATATACTGCAGAGCCCCCAAGCATTACACATAACTTAACATGAAGCTATAAAAATGTGTTTGTAATCAGTAAACCTCACTTCCTCTTCCTATAATTCTCTTACATAATCTACTGGTACTTTACAAGGATTCTGTTATGAACATTTGATAAGCAACAGACTAGGATGTGCCATCTAAAGACAAGAAAATACCATCAACAACTACCTATACATAAAACAAATTTGTGATGCAAGCACGAATTTTCTTAACATCTGTTATTCTAAATATTGATATTCTTCTACATCTGTGAGATAACACATAATTTTAAGAATCAATAATATGGATCCGAAATAGATCATAAAAGGAAAAACTGTCCAATTAAGAAATCTGTCACTAATATTGATACATAAAACTGAGACTGGTCTAAACTGTTGTTTCAGACAAATATTTGAAAATGACATTCCACACTTACATTAACAACACAGAATCAATTATAAATCTTTCAATGATTGAAATTCTGAAAATTCTGAGGTACTTACTTAACATGTCTATACCCTTGATAACAACTGTTGTGGCAGCTGATATGCACTTACAACCAACAGGCATTTCATAGGAGAAAACTTCAAGATCTTGAAGACTTCCTTAGTCTTTATTGACGTCTTCCTATCTCAAAAGTTTACAGAACAGAACTTCCTAACTAATCATGCACAAGACTGTTTAGTGTAGGAATGATTGGTACATTAAACACAACCTCAGCATTTCTTGGCAACAGCATGATGCACATTTGTAAATAGTTTGTAGCCAATAGATTTACCACCAAACCTGATTTGTGTGTGGTCATATGTACAAGCTGCCAGTTACGATCAGACAGACTGACTAGTGGGAGACATTTACTCCACAATCATGACAATGGTGCCCCACTCTAATAACTGGAAAATGTATGATGGTCAGTGATTACTGTACCATACTGGTGGCGAGACATCATTGGGATTACAATCTGTATCAAGAAAGATAGCTCATCGTGATGGTATACACTATTAAGGATAAACCCTTATATGGTTAGTAATCACTAGGCCAAAACAAAAAATATGTTGGGTTTCCAGTTCATGTATTCAGTACAGACTCTCTTTTCTCCAAAATTTTGTAATTTGATATATCGCAGGAAGATAACACTGCTTAGATGCAAATTGATTTCAATCTACAACATTAACAATTTCCTGATCCCCTCAAGTACTTAATTACTTCTCAGAGTTCAATCTTAAAAATTATACACAAATTTCACCGCAGTCTATTCGGACAATCAATGTAACAATGGATTTTACAAGTGTGCATGTGTCACTTGGTATACCAGTGAATGGGCCTGGGTGTAAGAATTGGTAAATATACAGGTATGTATAGGTAGTACAAAAAAGATAGCTGACTAGTAATTAAATGAACTTTTCAGTGTTGACCCTAAATCACAACAAACTCTTTATGTTAGTGATCAGTATAAAACTTCACATAAACAACAACTCAACAGGGAATCATATCCTCCATGCTCGTTTTCTCCTCTGGCCTACCATAAGTCTGAAACAACTCTCCTCCATAGTGCAAAGATACTGTAGTCAACAATATTATCAAAAATATCAAACTCCTCTCCCTATTCACAAACTGCAAAAGCAAGTTTTGATTGTTTAATTTAATTATATTTTTCTTTCAAATGATGGAGTGTGTGTCATCTCATGGTTCAATCCACAGCTCTAGGGAAAGCTAAAAATTGTTTTTCTTTTCATTTTGTTTTTCAGTAAAGCTATCGTTACTTAATAACACAGATCCAGTATTTAGATGGACTCATATTTTTTGTTTACTAAGAAATAACTTTTCTGTTTATATTTTTAATAAAAAAATCTTGTAGATATGATAATTTGTTCCAGCTGTTTCAATCAGAAAAATATCCCATACCAGCGGCTACTGTACAAGAGACCAGGTTTTATTATTATTATTTTGAGGATTGATTGAATATGCTAAGCAACGTGGACTACATTGACATACTCTTACATAACAAACGATATCATCCGTGGCTCCCAGCCTAATCCGCTCCCAACCCTCTTTCACCCTTCCAACGGGGGAGGTAACCATACATGTGTGTATTGGAAGCCTATGGCATGTGCACTCAGTTCAGGCTGATGTGAACTGTTGCTGCTGTAAATAACTAGTGGCAGACAGGAAATGAGCCCACGTGTATATTCATAACACATTAAAAAGTTATCTGCATTTTCCGAACAACCGTCACATTCTCGTCATGACTGCGTTTACGGGGAGCGAGATATGCACTAACGCCGCCATGATTTTACCAATCAAATATGGCCGACAACTACAGGTGAAAATCGTAAACAAAGCTGTTGGAAATCCAGGTCAAGCAACACCTTTGAAAATCCTAGCATTTTCACGAACTCTAAATTCACATGTATACCAACACAAAAATAAACAAGCAAACTCCTTGTCTTGATGTCTGTAGGATGTTGAAGTTGGCTGAAGGTCTAAAAACTCCGGTCCAATTCTAATCCCACATATTGGTCGCCGCTGCAAAGTTGTCGAACGACGTTTGACAAGTTGAATTTGTGGGTTAAAACCACTTGTAATCCAATAATTTGAATTTAAGCTTGGGTATGAAAAAAAGTCCATGTGTTTCCTGAGCACTTACCTACTTCCGCATGATACTGATTACAGGTTGATTGCCGACCGTTGACTTCAAACAATGACCAATATACCGAATACCTACGCAAGCCGCTGGAGGCCCATTGAGATGTCGATCAAGGTATTTTCATTGGCTGTTCCAATTACATTCCTTACTCCTGCGGGGAGGATTTCGTTTATTCTTTGAAAAACAATGCTAATATTAATCGTTTCTTTATAAACAAGTGTCGTTTTGGTTTATAATGTCAAATGAAGCTTTTACATTCGATTTTTTAAAAAGAAAATCGGAAATTTAAAACAAGAGGTAGATTTTCAAAATCCCCAACAATGGAAGGTAGATAACTCGTACTAACAACTAACGGTATCTTATAACATTAACGAAGGTCACGAGAGAGTTGGATTTGAATTATAAATTATTTAATATAATATATATATATATATATATATTTGAATTATAAATTATTTAATCATATATATATATATATATATATATATATATACCTATATACTTCATGAAAGTAAAAAGTCTGAAAAAATGATGGATCAAACAAAATGAAAATAAAATATCTTAATATATAAATGAAAATGTGAAGCAACCGCTAATTTTCATGTTTACTTTTTTATGTTTGTATTTCCCATGTGTATTAACTGTTATTTTAAAGCAATTCTTATTGATCATATAAAAAATGAACGTACATAATCTATATCCATTTTTAATACACGAAAAAGCAAATATCTTCCGGACAAATTTGCTAAGTTACCTACTGAAGCCGTCCATTAGTAACAGTTACCTGATTATCGATAACACCGCAACGGGTTTAAACCATTATATATACTGAGATCACATAGTAAAAATGAAATTCCTGGCATTTCTGTGTTGTTAAGATAAGAATACGTGACTCGTGTTACTTGAGCCGATGTTCGGAGGTGTATGTAAATTAAAACTCAGCAAGGTAAAAACATCCGATCCAACAAGACACCATTTGGAAACAATAAGAAATAATTCACAATTTATTAATATTTTTTTGTGGAAAAAGAAATCGTAATATACCAGCGATGCTTTTGAACGAGATACGAAATGAAAAACGCTCAAAATAACGGCGACAATTTTCAGAGCATGTACATAGTATTTGATTCTACAGGATCTTATAACACTAGATTACAAAATGAAACGCTTCCGGAATTTTATATCATGTTGCCAAGCCTTTGACGAACAGAACTGAACAAATTTGTACAAGCAATGAGATGGAAATGAGATTCATTTTATCACATGATCAAGATTATCTGTTTAACGTAGATGCTATACTTTTATATGTCATTCCTAAAGTCTTTATTTCTGTTTTTTCCCTTTGTTATGATATATATGTCCTATATCTCGGAGCGACCCTACAGGATTTTTTATGGAATGAATCTTAGATTTTTTTCTCCGAGACTTGGTAAGCAAGAATTAAAATCTTGAGACAAATCTCATATGAAATTAAAGCTATTTTATCACATCTCCCTGAAAAATGACATTTTAACATTTTTAAAAGTAAAAATGTGTCAAAGAACATCAATTGGAGACAACTATTTCATTGCGCCATTTCAATCAATGACGTAACGTCATAATCCACATTATGACATCACAATCGATTTAAGACTGGCGCATACAACGAAAAAGCCCGAGAGTATATGATGGTGACATGTTCTCTAGATATAACAGGCGGGGTAGTGATAAATGTAAATAACCAATAAGTTGAAAAACCTCCGGAATAGAATATTGAACTGACTTCGCAGTTTACTGGGCTTCTTGTGACCGACCATAGTTTAGAGTTTAATTGGCGTCAAAGCTATATGTCTAACGGATTCTAACCATTTATATAGGTAAGAGGAATGACATTTCTCGGTCGTTAAGGTAAGACCATGTAATGTTTAGGATGACGCGGTAGTAATGACAATGTTTTCACATAGACGTCTTACAGGTGTATACAAAGGTCAGTAGGGTAACATTTCCGACTGAATACAACTATTTGACTCCCTTGCTGTTTACGTTTGTTTCTGAGTAAAATTCCGAGAATAAAAAAAAATGTTGTCATTGTAAGTGTTTGAAAACTTCCGGCCTTACATAGACTTCACTGACATTTCACAATGATGAGTGTTGCATTTCAGATACACGAGTCATTTTTGAAGATTAAAACTTAAAAAAAAAAGCTGATTCAGGGTGTTATGGCGTACAGACATGTAGATGTGCACGTTCTATTGTCATTGTGCTATTTCTCGGTCAATACAGCATCTGAAACAAACCGGGCATGTTGACGAGTGTTCTGGGTCTGGTAGACCTTGGGAGACTATATATAGATGTTACCCCTCTATGTTGTACTATCCTTATGTTATACAAAAGACCAGCAACAACCGTTCTCAAGTACAAATGTTGAGTATTAACACAAGTTACAACAATGATAACATGTATGGCCTGAGTATCGAGCTTAACAAGTTACTCCTTCCACGGCCACACCAGGACTGACTCTATTTGCTGTGATCTTACAGTTTATCCTAAAGCAATTATAATCTAATTCTGATAGGGAAAGTGTCTTCTACTGATCTACAATTAAACCGTGACCAGTTAATGTCTCCATGGTGGAGAGCATGTCCAGCCAATGTTTCACGGCATGATTCTGACACTAAGGTGACCGCAATTAAACTATCTGTCTGATAAGCCAGCCGGTCACATTAAGATTTAACACAAATTATGTTCTACACTTGAGTGACAAATTTCACTATTAACATCCCCCTGCCTAAGAAAACTTTTACGGTCTAAAAGTTCAGAGATAGCTAACTGCTCATGATACTCAGGCTGAGATAATATTTAGTATGTACACAAACACTGGTAAGTTTACTTGAACAACAGTTAATTCTAAATTCTACAATATACTGTTAAATTCCTTGGATAAGGTACTTCTGTTAGACTGTCACTGTTTGTTCTTAAGGTATACACATCACAAAAACCTGAAAACACATGTCCGTGTTCACAACTGATGATACATCCAGAGTCAGTGTTCCCCCTTTTTTTTTTTTTCTTCTTCTTCTTTGTTCGAGACAGTGGCCCAACAATATCCATAGATATTTTGTAAAATGGCTCACTGATGATCGGTGGTTGTCCTAATGGAGCTTTCTCATCACCACGTCTTCTGGCGGTCTTTTGACATACGTTACAAGTACTACAATACTCTCGTATGTCCTTAAAAATCCCTGGCCAACAGAACGCATTAACGACACGCTCTTTGGTCTTTTCTATCCCTAAATGTCCCGCAAGTGGTCTATCATGTCCCAATTTAATGATATTGAGACGTAGTGCCTCTGGTAGTACTACCTGGACTCCATGTTGGGCTCCATCACTAGACTCCCATTTCCTACGGAGAATCCCATTTTCCCAGTACAGGGCATTCCTATCTTCCTGCACAGATTCCTCTGAACTTGCAGCTTTTCTCCGAATGTTGGCTAAAGTTGGATCTTCCTGCTGAAGCTTACTAAGCACTTCAGCATTTACAGCAGAAAGTTCAAGCGGTTCCTCTGTTGTGATGTTAACTGTATCATCCCCATTGCTGTGGGATACAGTCTCACTGATGTTGTCAATGTCCTCACCAACGCCATCGCCATGGTCCAGGTCCACATCGTTCGCCTGTCCAACATCACTTCCCTTACTGGCATCCACTTGGTCCGTGTCGGGGTCCATTCCAACTTTTACATGGCATTCCTTTGCCTTGTCCTCAGCTAGCCTTTCTTCAGCAATGTTATTACGATGTTGTGCACGCGTAACAACATTCACAGCCTTTGATTGTCTCTCTATGATGTCTACCCCCAACAGGGCTTCAGCGACAAGGTCAGGCACTAATCCGACCTGAGCATGTCCCTTATAATATGGCGTGTCCATATCAACGATAGCCAGTTTGGCTGAAAACGGCTGTCCAGTCGCTGTACACAGCGTCTCCCGCTGACCCTCCAATACACAACTTGGGTCCACCAGGTCTTCCCTAATCAAGGTCATCGCTGACCCAGTGTCTTTCACGAAACTAATATCACGGCCATTGACCTCTCCTGGGACATGGATAAGTCCTCCCGTGTATTGTCGCACTAAAAATCCTGCAAGATTTTTACCTTCTCTGTTTTTTGGACATTTCCTCGCGAAGTGCCCGTACTTGTTACAATTGTAACACTGCACACTTTTCATTTGCTCTGTCGATTGCTCCTTTCTCTGGTCCCGATCAGAGGTAAAAGTTTTTCCATTTATACTTTTACCTTGCGTTGATTTGTTTATATTCCGTTCAGGTAGAATATAATCCTCTGCGGCTTCAACCACACTGCTTGACCCTTTGTTACGGCGTATCCATTGTGCTTGTGACACTGGCAATGCACTAAGAAAATATTCCTCTTTGAATTTTTCCATGACATCCTCTACTGAGTCCACAAATCTAGTAAGATATTGTTCAATTCTTGCCATAAGTCCTCTGTATGTTTCCTTAGGTTCCCTTTGGGCTGTCTGTAATAGCTTGAAATATTGGTAGGGCCTTTTCCCGTACCTGTCCATTAGGGCTTTACAAAGTTCTTCAAATGACCCGTGTGCTTGAATAGCTACCTCTCTGGCCTCACCTGTTAACAAGGTTCTCAGCTGTAGCATTTTTACTTCTTCTGTCCATCCAGCCTGTGTTGATAAAGCAGTAAACTCTGATAAGAATGTCACTATATCCTCACTTTCAGTATGATTATAAGGTTGAAGTTTCAGTCTAAACGGCACAGGGTTAGAATTTGTCTCACACCGTTCCTTTTGAAGTTTTGCTTTTTCAATCTCTAGTTCCAATTCTTTCACTTTCCTTTGATGTTCTCTTTCCTTTTCTTCGGCGTCCATTCTTATCTTTTCTCTTTCCACTTCCCTTTGATGTTCTCTTTCCTTTTCTTCGGCGTCCATTCTCATCTTTTCTTTCAACTTCCATCGTCATCCTTTCTCTTTCGAAATTCATTTGGCGTTCTTTTTCCTCTTTCTCTGCTTGAAGTTTTTCTTTTTCTAAGTTCATTTGGCGTTCTTTTTCCTCTTTCTCTGCTTGAATTTCGAGTCTTCTTATTTCCAACTTTGTTTGTGCTGCCGTCATCTTCGCAGTTTCCGTTTCTTCAGTCGTCGACATATTGAACAGTTCTAATGAGCGTTATATCTTTGATAACGGAGTCCTTCTCCTTAGAATGATCCTTTACCGCTGCCACCAGAATATGTTACCCCTCTATGTTGTACTATCCTTATGTTATACAAAAGACCAGCAACAACCGTTCTCAAGTACAAATGTTGAGTATTAACACAAGTTACAACAATGATAACATGTATGGCCTGAGTATCGAGCTTAACAAGTTACTCCTTCCACGGCCACACCAGGACTGACTCTATTTGCTGTGATCTTACAGTTTATCCTAAAGCAATTATAATCTAATTCTGATAGGGAAAGTGTCTTCTACTGATCTACAATTAAACCGTGACCAGTTAATGTCTCCATGGTGGAGAGCATGTCCAGCCAATGTTTCACGGCATGATTCTGACACTAAGGTGACCGCAATTAAACTATCTGTCTGATAATTAAGATTTAACCAGCCGGTCACATTAAGATTTAACACAAATTATGTTCTACACTTGAGTGACAAATTTCACTATACGTCCTCTGTTGACCATCCTATTTAAGACTATCTTCAACAAGAAATGACAGAGACTCCCACTTGCCCAGCAGTATCACAAGACATGAGCCCAATGGAGCAAGTGTGAGACTATCTAGGACAAAAAGCCTATGCACAGGACCCAAAATGCCAAACATTTGGAGAATTATGCGCTGCAGTGACCCAAGAATGTCAGAAGGTTTCCCCAGAACAAGCTTCGGAGTCAATGGTTTGAGACGACGGGCACCAGAATTGTACCAGAAATGTGGTGGCTATATCCGATATTGATATTTTCATACCCAATAGAACCCGCTGGTTAGTTAATTTACTTGACCATTAAAATGTTTTGGTGATTTGATGTATCTGTTAATTAGAGAGAGTTTTGATAATTTTTTCTGGACATTTGGAATGCCTTTTTGAAGACGTCTTTTAAAAATGATAATACAGCTCTTCGGGCTCTGTAAATTTCCTCTGCGATCGACTTTGTATATTCGTTAGATGCCTGAAATATTCCTATATGTCCTGTTGAGATTTAAGTAGTCACGGAGTGTGTAGTGAGCTTTCTCAGTATGTATCGATGACACCAAGAACTTATTCAAGAAGCAGTTCTATATCATATTCACTCAGTAGACACCTTTCCTTTTGTTCGAGTGTTTTATTTTTAGGCAGTGGAAGTTTAAAGAACTAATTGCTTGTCATATTGTAGCAAAGGAGAACATTTTCAAGGTCTCATAACAGATGTCAAAACGAGGAAAACAATCTGTTCAGCTAAAAAATAATGTCATATTTTGATTTATTTAATGACTATCGTATATATTATTTATCTTTATCAATTTATATTAATCTGCAGCAAATTCGATTACTTTGATTTAAAGTTTAGCATCAAACACGTGTAAGGTTTCTCTGCCCCACTCTGACAGAATTTGCAAAGATATATTAGTACGTTAAGATCAATGCTAATCTGAACAATCAAGGAACAAATGAAACGAGCCGCTAAATTTGGAGGTTTTATTGAGTTCAACTTGAGGAGAAATTGAAATAATCCAGAGATTCCTACAAAACATATTAGTAACTAAACAAAAACTATTTATAAAATTAATGAACGTGTACAGCGAGGTAACTAGATTACCTCTTCTATTTGTTATGTATATTTGTCATTGAATACTTATCATAAATAGCCAGTCCAGTCTCAGATATGGTAATCCCAACTTACGGACAAGTGTGTATGTTTCTTGCCAACACCTACTTTACTTACATTGCACATCGCGAAAAAACTTGTGATAAAATATCGTTGGACTTTTATAGCCCATGTTCAGATTTTACGAATATTCCTACTTTGGATCAGAAACAAGTGACCTTTATAGACAGGTAATCTTTAGTTGTTACGAATATTCCTATTTTGGATCAGAAACAAGTGACCTTTATAGACAGGTAATCTTTATGTAGATGTGAAATCGTTACTTTGGACCAGAAACAATGGGGAGTTATTAGACTAGTGACCGTTATATAGAGGTTCAATTACCATGGAATGTATTACATCAGGAGCCTTTAGGGTAGGTTTGGCTGCAAGACAGGTTCTATTACATAGAACATAATTGTGAAAAAATAACAGCTGAAAAAAACAGTGAAACAAAGTAAGAACACGTCGCGATTTCCTAAAGATAACGTTTTAGACACTTGATACTATCTACTGCTGCCACCATCCCCCCAAAAGGCCGCAAATATCGACCATATAGTTTCACAACAAATTATTGTTAAAATCCATATTTTGTGACATTTCATGAATGGTTATAATGACACCTTTTTAGTTATACAGGAAAATACTGATGTATAACTATCATTATTACGTGTTCATACTACACCGAGACAAGATCATTGTCTTGCTCTTTGTATCTGCGCGATTTCCGATGCTATATTTAGTACTTTCGTTTTAGGTATACCTGTCCAACACAAAATGGCGTTGCTATCGGATATGGTGTTACTATGAAGACATAAATGCCAACTATATTTCTGACTTCCCGCAGGTAACTATAATCTATTACAGGAAGAATTGATATGAAGCATTCAGTTTTAAGAATGTGACATATATAACGTTTGATTTGATCTAAAACTCGATACTTCGCTATACTGCTGGTCACAGTTCTACAGATAGTGGTGTACAGTGTACATATGTTTGTATTGCTTCATTGTCATTAAACCACATATCTTACCTAATTTATTATATCTCCATAATCTTCATCATTAGAGAAATGTACCTTCCAGCAACAATGACTAGGTCTATATACCACTCAGTAACATTGACTAAGTCTATATACCACTCAGTTACAATGACTTAGTCTATATACCACTCAGTAACAGTGACTAGGTCTATATACCACTAAGAGCAGGTAAGTCTATATACCACTAAGAACAGGTGAGTCTATATACCACTAAGAACAGGTAAATGTATATACCACTAAGAACAGGTAAGTCTATATACCACTCAGTAACAGTGACTAGGTCTATATACCACTAAGAACAGGTAAGTCTATATACCACTCAGTAACAGTGACTAGGTCTATATACCAATAAGAACAGGTAAGTCTATATACCACTAAGAACAGGTAAGTCTATATACCACTAAGAACAGGTAAGTCTATATACCACTAAGAACAGGTAAGTCTATATACCACTCAGTAACAGTGACTAGGTCTATATACCACTCAGTAACAGTGACTAGGTCTATATACCACTCAGTAACAGTGACTAGGTCTATATACCACTAAGAACAGGTAAGTCTATATACCATACAGGTAAGTCTATATACCACTAAGACCAGCTAAGTCTATATACCACTAAGAACAGGTAAGTCTATATACCACTAAGAACAGGTAAGTCTATATACCACTAAGAACAGGTAAGTCTATATACCACCCAGTAACAGTGACTAGGTCTATATACCACTAAGAACAGGTAAGTCTATATACCACTAAGAACAGGTAAGTCTATATACCACCCAGTAACAGTGACTAGGTCTATATACCAATAAGAACAGGTAAGTCTATATACCACTAAGAACAGGTAAGTCTATATACCACCCAGTAATAGTGACTATGTCTATATACCACTAAGAACAGGTAAGTCTATATACCACTAGATAACACCAGTTATGTCTATATACCATCTAAGTAACAGGTTAGTCTATATACCACTAAGAACAGGTAAGTCTATATACCACCCAGAAACAGTGACTAGGTCTATATACCATAAGAACACTAAGAACAGGTAAGTCTATATACCACTAAGAACAGTGACTAGGTCTATATACCACTAAGAACCAGTCTATATATAAGTAACAGTGACTAGGTCTATATACCACTAAGAACAGGTAAGTCTATATACCACTAAGAACAGGTAAGTCTATATACCACTATATACCCAGTAACAGTAAGAACTAAGTCTATATACCACTAAGAACAGGTAAGTCTATATATAGTCTATATACCAGTAACAGTGTCTATATACCACTAAGAACAGGTAAGTCTATATACCACTAAGAACAGGTAAGTCTATATACCACTAAGAACAGGTAAGTCTATATACCACTAAGAACAGGTAAGTCTATATACCACTAAGAACAGGTAAGTCTATATACCACTAAGAACAGTAACAGTGACTAGGTCTATATACCACTAAGAACAGGTAAGTCTATATACCACTAAGAACAGGTAAGTCTATATACCACCCAGTAACAGTGACTAGGTCTATATACCACTAAGAACAGGTAAGTCTATATACCACCCCCCAGAACTAAGTCTATATAACAGGTAAGTCTATATACCACTAAGAACCAGTAACAGTGACTAGGTCTATATACCACTAAGAACAGGTAAGTCTATATACCACTAAGAACAGGTAAGTCTATATACCACCCAGTAACAGTGACTAGGTCTATATACCACTAAGAACAGGTAAGTCTATATACCACTAAGAACAGGTAAGTCTATATACCACCCAGTAACAGTGACTAGGTCTATATACCACTAAGAACAGGTAAGTCTATATACCACTAAGAACAGGTAAGTCTATATACCACTAAGAACAGGTAAGTCTATATACCACTAAGAACAGGTAAGTTTATATACCACTAAGAACAGGTAAGTCTATATACCACCCAGTAAGTCTATATACCACTAAGAACAGGTACCACTAAGAACTATATACCACCCAGTAACAAGAACAGGTAAGTCTATATACCACTAAGTAACAGGTAAGTCTATATCTACTAGGTCTATATACCACCCAGTAACAGTGACTAGGTCTATATACCACTAAGAACAGGTAAGTCTATATACCACCCAGTAACAGTGACTAGGTCTATATACCACTAAGAACAGGTAAGTCTATATACCTCTAAGAACAGGTAAGTCTATATACCACTAAGAACAGGTAAGTCTATATACCACTCAGTAACAGGTAAGTCTATATACCACTAAGTCTATATAACAGTAAGTCTATATACCACAGTAACAAGAACAGGTAAGTCTATATACCACTAAGAACAGTAACATACCACCCAGTAAGTCTATATACACTAAGAACAGGTAAGTCTATATACCACTAAGAACAGTGGTAGGTCTATATACCACTAAGAACAGGTAAGTCTATATACCACTAAGAACAGGTAAGTCTATATACCACCAAGTAACAGTGACTAGGTCTATATACCACTAAGAACAGGTAAGTCTATATACCACCCAGTAACAGTGACTAGGTCTATATACCACTAAGAACAGGTAAGTCTATATACCTATATACTAAGAACAGGTAAGTCAGTAACAGTATATATACCTATATACCACTAAGAACAGGTAAGTCTATATACCACTAAGAACAGGTAAGTCTATATACCACTAAGAACAGGTAAGTCTATATACCACCCAGTAACAGTGACTAGGTCTATATACCACTAAGAACAGGTAAGTCTATATACCACCCAGTAACAGTGACTAGGTCTATATACCACTAAGAACAGGTAAGTCTATATACCACTAAGAACTTTCTATAAATATTGACGTGTACCACGCAGCATCAATGATAAAGACTGAAGTTATATACACTTTTTAATGGTACTGCTCCCTTACAATGACTTATATAATCGACCTCACTGTAAGTACACTTATTATCACAGTCTTCAGTGGGATCTATTTATAACATATCTGTTTGATTTATTGGTATATCTTCTTCAGTGTAATAATTGTTTTAATTAATTGCAAGATTTATGCTCTGACAGTCAACAAAATATACAGTCTAGAACGAATTTCTCTTTTCAATATCTTTAACACATCTATCTGCGCATTTCTTTATTTTTGTCTTTTTAACTACCCAAGTAATAAACATTTATGCATAAAAAGTCCATTTAATGAACATATATTCATCAGACTGAGGTTTGTATTACACGATTTATAACAAAGGTCTGTCATTGTATCAGAGACTTCAAAGTTTGTTCCGTATTTACAGGTAAAGATGTAGAGTTTTTCAACAACATTACAGTAAGTTTACTTATTTAAGTACATACTTTTCGTTTATACCTTTATACATTGCAATCTTGCATGGAAGTATTCTTTCAACTTATTTTCATTGGCATTCGAGATAAAAAAAAAATCTTTGTCATTGACTCATGTTCGGCTCCTAATAGGTAAACTTTGTAAAGGCTAGTGGTGTGGTCAGTATGTATTCTGGCAGTAATTCATATAGTTCTTGGTTTGTCAGCGTTTCTAAAGAAAACATTTAGTGGTATTTACTGTCAACATATATTATCCAATTATAAACAAACCATTAACATGACAGATGAAGTTCCAAATAGTTAATGTTTTCAAGCCTTGTGTCCATCTTCAGGCGATCGTATTTATGTTATAGATACGTTTCATAGTAAGTAGCTCAATAAATAAATGAATTTGATGAAATTAGTTGAAATTAGTATGACATGGACGCTGGAGATACAGGTTAGCTGGCTTTTATCTACTAACATATTATATTGCTGTTACCAACAATATGATTTTGGGGACAAACCTGTACATGTTGTCCTTAGTTCGGACATTAAGTGCCAATATTAAGCACAACCCCGTGTTCTATGTCAACTCCGTGTGCTAACCACTGTAGATTTACAGTTCGTTCTGATATAATGTACAAGTTGCTCGTTAATTACTCTGTAGACAAGGTGCTTCTTTTCAGAGGAACATGGCGACACCAGTGGATACCCAATTCATGGTGGCGGGAATTGATCTTGGAACAACGTATTCCAGTCATGCATTCTCCTTCAAATCTGACCCGCTTCCAATCCATGCACACGTTTGGTCAGCAGGAAATGAGTTGTCCCACAAAACTTCGTCGGTGATTCTTTTGAATCCAGACAAATCCTTCAACTCATTTGGATTTAACGCAGAAAAAAAATTTACCGATATGGCAGAGGATATGAGGCCAGAGGAGCTAGAGGCATATTATTACATAGACTCCTTCAAAATGGCACTTTATCAAGAAACGGTATGTATATCGATAGCATATATACCTGTGGGTATTTTCAAGTACTTCAAAAAGTAACAACATTTAAGCAGAATGTTAATTCAAATGAAAATTCAAATTCGGTGAAACCAGGCCAAATTTTGAAACAAAGAAAGATTACCGTAAGATAAAAAAGGGCGTTCCGGAAGGGTAAACACCTTCTGCTTAAAAAATGACATCCGCCAAGTTCCCAAATGAGATCAAAGTATACAACAACGGAACTACCAGCCATAATGCGAGCATTTCGACGCAGATCTCGAATCGTAACGGGAAATAAAATATTTGGAACAAACCCTTGAATATTGAATTTTTGATGCATGTTTCAAGACTGTTTTGTCTTCTGTTTGAAATATTCCACAAGATTTTGGATCGTTACTTATTGACTGACCATCCTAAATAAACGATGACTGATTTACCATTTAAATATCACTGTTAATTGCCTCTTGTATTACAATTCTAGGAAAATGACAATGGCGAAGTTCGATCTGGAATTCGACGTAATATGGAAGTCTATGATATTTTTGGAAAACCAATACGTTTAACTTATATCATTGAGAAGTCGATTTGGTATCTCAAAGATCATCTGTTGGAAAGTTTGAATCACCGCGGTTTTCATACAACCGTTATGGACGTGCGATGGGTAATTACGGTACCGGCTGTGTGGACAGACCAGGCGAAACTGATGATGAGGGAATGTGCACATGAGGTAGATACACGGTCGTATTTTTTTTATCGATGTGATTCATGTGTTAGCATATATCTAATGAATCCTATTGTAATCGTGATTATTACTATTCATTTTGAAATGACATATTTCACACTCTCTGACTGACTGAAGCAGCGTCACATGATTTCAAATGAAACCAAACATCGTATCAACCGACCGCGTAAAAAAGGGGGAACATTATTGGCTAGATGTTAATACAATGGATTTATTTCCCTGAGACAAACGTCTTGAACTAAAAACGGCATCAAACAAATCCAACTCAAAGTCGATGAAACTAGAGTAAAAAGAATTTCTTACAGAGAAATCAATGAAATAGTACAAGAATAATAAGATCATGTGTTCCGCAAGAGTAAACGTCTTCTGCTTCTGCACGTAAATCTAAACCAAAAGTCATTTCAAGCAAACAATGTCGTAATCTTCATATGTGAACCGGATCTCCCAAAAAGAAACAAACCAACAATCACAAAGTATATACAATTATATATCGCACAAGGGAATATATTTTTATCGAGATAGATGGCTACCAGTAAACAGTCCAATGGTCCTCGTCAGTCTCTTGGACCCCTGTGTTATAGGTTGATTTGTCAGTTGTCGACATCTTTCATGGATTTCCACGTATTTAGAATATCCCCATGACTATTGAATCAACAACGACATGGAGACGTATTAGGTTGGGGAAGGAGGGATGGTACTATCTAGAATTGGAATGTTAACGATAAAGAAATCGAAATCGTCAGCTCATTAGACAAGTGGAAAATTGTCCCTGTGGTCGCGTTGTAAGTAAACATTAAGGTAAGCGACTGTCGTAGAAGAAAATTCGGTCATGTCCTGGATTTCCAACTGAAGTAGGTTTAAATGATTAGTATAACCAATGGAATTCTTGCTATTAAAAAATAATCTTTTTATTTTCAATTGAAATTGAAGGACTTTGCACAATCTTTATGAAAGGTTTTAATAATATCCTCGGTTTGATGTCAACATCGTCGGTGAAAAAGAAAAACAAGCCAGCCAAGATAGGGACACAGTCTGTTTCCATTGGTATGCCAATAAAGTTTGTTAAAATATCTTATCAATAAGATATTGTCAATCAGAAATTTAACTTTTAACATTTAATTTCTGTTCAATCCGGCATGTATCTTTGTTTTATCCATGTATTATTTTGCATTATTTAGGATCATTGAAACGCTGTCCTTACAACTGGTTTTACTCAAGATAGGTTTAATGTATTAAGATTTTACGTGAGTTGCTTTTTCATATGATATCAATGTTTTTTTGTGTTTTTTTTTTTTTTTAAATCGTAACGATTCACAGACAAACTAGAATGAGAATCCTGTGACGTGATTCCTGTGTAATATATTAAATAGAAACGAAGATTTTACGTTTCGGTAAATATTGCTGAAAAAAGTACCTTTCCAAGATATCTTATTTTTATCTACAGTCGTCTTTAAGAACGTCCATATATAATCAGCAAGTGTCCGGCCTCTTCATTAGTTAATGCCACATCTCATACAGCATAGGTTCATACGCAAAAAAATGTCACATGGGTATGTTGAACGAACACCAATTACACAGCAATCATATGATCGATGTGTATCGACAAATGACGAAACAACTCGGTAATGTTACATTGAAATCATGTCTTCACTCTATATACAATAATATGAATGATAAGCAGGTTTAGACTGAATAGCTTTTTTTTGTGTTTCCTAGGCTGGTATACCCGACAACGCTCTATCTCTAGCATATGAACCGGAAGTGGCGGCGTTGTTCTGCAAACAACTTCCTGGGGATCAAATCACTGGAACAAACGAAAATGTATTCAGAGAGGGCGCAGAGTTCATGGTAGTGGATCTAGGAGGTAGAATTTTATTGTTCTGGAAGAAGATACTCATTCATAACAAAAGCTTGTTTGTTTATCATCCCGTAAGCAGCCAATGTGATTCTGAATGATCAGGTCTCATTGTAGTAGCTTTTGGCTATCTAAAAAAAAACAAGATACGGGGACACATCACATGCTACCAGTGAAATTGCGGCATGGTGTCTTGGTTGTGGAAATAACCACAACAGCACAAGATGGCTCGAACCTGTCCCGGGAAGGCTTCAACTACACAAACACCGTACCTAGTTAAATATCACGCCCCTTCAAAACATAATGTAATTCGTGTGTATTGTCTTCCATGTACAAGTACAGGCTCAGTTCTCAATTTTAGATATGTAATAACACAATATTTAGAATTTCATGTTTTTCTTGACAGGGGGAACCACAGATGTCACAGTCCAGCGGATGTTTGGAGACAAAATGGCAAGTGTCTTTGCTGTTAGTGGTGGGCCATGGGGCGGTGCAAAGGTCAACGCTGAATACATTAACTTCTTGATAGAGATTTTTGGAAATGAGGTAATCAGAAGGTTAAAAAGGCATGACATTGGAGGGTTTCTAGAACTTATTAGCGAATTTGAGGTAAAGAAACGAAACACCGATTCAATACAGCAGAAGAGGGACATAACAATCAGACTCCCTTCAGAGCTTCGTAAAATATACGAAAATTTCAATGAAAGTTGCTTTGAAAATGCTTTCACAGAACATAGCAATGATGTCGCACTGAGAAATGACAAAATGCGTATCAAATTTCGCAAATTCGAAAGTTTCTTTTCGAATACCATCTCGAAAATCATCGAGCATTTGAAATCTTTGATTGAAGAAAAAGATATTCATGTACCTACTATTCTAATGGTTGGTGGGTTTTCAGAATGCAGACTAGTTAGCGATGCAATTACAACAGCATTTCTTAACCACAATGTTATTATTCCTATGGAATGTGACCTGTCTGTCCTCAAGGGAGCAGTTCTGTATGGCCACAGACCTCAGTCAATCACCGCAAGATACTGTCATTACAGTATAGGCATAAGTCTTAATAAACCTTACGACCCAACAGAACATGTTGGAGCTGTCACATTCAAGTCGGGAAAGACGACCAAATGTGGAAAGTGCTTTGAGACATTATTCCGGAAGGGACGCATTGTAGAGGTGGGCGAGAAGGCAACGATCGAGGTCCACAGCGATCACCGAGAAAGCGACAGAGAAATGTGGAAGTATGATGTTAAAGAATGTGAAATTTTCACATCAAATAAAACTTACCCGAAATTCGTCACGGAAGCAGGGTGCAACAGACATGCGATTGTTACGATTCGTCCACCAGATGGGGGCTGGCCGGAAGTAGTCGACGGGAAAATAGAAATGGAGGTTGGTGGAACAGAAGTGATTGTCCGATACATTGATGAGACTACCCAGAGGACAACTACAGTCAAACTTGATAGTTTAACATGTCTTGGAGAATAGGCAAAATCTACAACTAAATCGAATTTTTTTCATTACTGCAACAACGTTATAGTGTGCAGGGCATGCTATAATGTAAACAGTGATATACCTGAAATATCCAAGACACTGTCGTTTTATTGAAAAAAAAGTCATTAACTTACTGAATCTTCTACGCATTGTAACCGAGACTGAGTTTCCAGCATGCTACTGTTATACTCTCTTTTAGTCTCTTTGTTACATGATAAATTGGTTCTGTATAAACTTTACTTCCCCGGTAATATTTTTAACTAAAGCCACGGCACAGTGCATGGTCACTTGACCATAGTCACTCCCAAAAAGGTTGTTGGTTTGACGCAAGAATTTAGTTATGGTTGTTACCATGCTTCTGTAAAAAAAAAAAAAAAAAAGCATTTCTAACCCGCGTATGCTTTAATGATTTTCATACATGACCTAATATGCATCAATTTGAGACCCACATCTACCACTGATTTCTTGTATTTTGTTTTGTCACACTCACTGAGTATAGTCGGATATGTTCTCCGCTGGGTGCTCGACGTTTGCAGTAGTCTTCTGACTTAAGCATTATAACAAATGTCAAATACAATTGGAGGGCATTTATATCTGTATGATATATTCAATGTCTTTCTTGGCAATAGATAGTGTATTTTTCTATTTTAATATATCTACCCCCTTTTCTCCCTTAGTTACAGTGTTTAAAGTTATTGAGAGGGGCATTTAAATGGCATTACTTATGTATAATTAATATCAATAAATCACACATTTGGAAATGACGCGTGGGTTGTGAGTTAGTAGTAATTTAAATAAAACTTGTAAATCTTCTTGAAGCAAAATATTTTGCAGACTTTCTCGAAGCCAATAATTTCTAATGTCTAGCATTGTGTGTGTGTGTGTGTGTGTGAGGGTGTGTTGTGTGTGTGTGTGTGTGTGTGTGTGTGTGTCGGCAGAGAAAAGTTGACATTTCTATCACGTAATTTGATCAAGAAGGAGTTCATAACCTTCGCTGAATGTTTCTTTCAGTTGTCTTTCTAACAATCCTTCATAAGTGATACCGTGGTTCGGAATATAAACCCTTCTTTGATTTTTTTCAAATTAATCAGAAACATTCAGAATATGTTCAGTTCTAAGCTACGACTCCGTGATTTTGTTATGGTTGACAGAGAGATATATAGCCAGTACAGTTGAGATTTCACATGATAGAGTACATTCTATTCTTACGGAAGATCTTGCAATTAAGCAATGATTCTGTGATAGTCGTCCGTTTTAATTTCATTGTCAGGATTAAAATTTATCATCATCCACTGTATGGTTTAAGTTTCGATGTTTTGAATGTGTTTGATTATAATCATCATTTATGCGGAATCAATCATTTTATATGAAGCAGACTTTAAGAAAACTACTAGTCTTGCATTCAATGACTTAAACTGATTTTGTGAAAACATAATCTCTATAGAAGTTAGATTTCTCTAAATTTTAAGCTTTATTCATTTTACAACAATTACGAAACAAAGTTATATCCACTTGTCATAATCACTCTTGCTGACCCGGACCCCTTACCATTTCACGTCCGTTCCGGGAATCGAACTTCGGAAAGGCGAGTGCGTTACCGCTGCGCCACCGAACAACCGGAGTGTATTTAACACAGGTGGGATTAGATCAGTTTATGAAAGGTATACATACTTACAAATTAATCTAGTGATGTTATGTCATTTTCAAATGCTGCTGTTTTTTTAATCATAAAATCATCAATGGATATAAAAATATATTGAATATTCCAAAGAAGAGAAATATTTTATTGAGCACATTACGCTATGTGATAGAATGTGTTTTAAAGATATTCCCTACTTTAGTGTCAATACGTACTATTTCTGATGATTCTGTCGATATCAGACTAACCTGAGTGTATATATAGAATGTTAATTATGGTAAAATAAAACATCAGTTGATAAATTTATCTGTTTTTTTTATGTATATTGTGTAATTAAAGTAACAAAGAAAAAACCGACATGTTAACAGAACATTAATTGGTACTGAAACGAACAAATGAGGGATTTGTATGACGACCCATTAGAAAGTATAAAAAGAATAAGACCAGGTGTGCCAGAAGAGTTAGTTTCCATTAAAATCTTGGTCGATTTAAGTAAGTAACATCACGCTTCCAAATGGCAACAATGCTGATAACAACAACACCACTAGGCATATCAGCGTGCATCGAAACGTCCAGCTTCATTTTGCTCACGGAAATAACAAAATCCCAACGAGATAATAGTTAAGGCTATAAAACATCATCTTCATTGACTTTCATCTCTTGAAACTCTGTGAGTTCAATTGTCAAATTGAACAAAAACCATGATATTAGGAACAAGACTTTCAATATTTGGTCAACTGCGACATGTTAACACCAAAGGTTTGGGAAGCACAGTCGTTACTATCTAGAAATAAAACAAATTGGAATCTACGGTTTATTATACAGCTTGGTAGAAAGCTGTTGACATCGGGTTGTTTTTAGGAAATGATGGAGGTAAGTGACGACTGAGGAAGAGAATGTCATGTGACTGGTGTCCAACCCTGTTGGGTATATGTATGATATGGACATAGTCAATGCATTTCTTATTATCTACAGACACGACATCAGCAATATATCTAAACGTGGAATTGAATGACTGGGCAAGGCACTCAATCCCGTATAAGAGAGAGACAGAGGGAGAGAGAGGTAGAGAGAGAGGGAGAGAGAGAGAGAGAGAGAGAGAGAGAGAGAGAGAGAGAGAGAGAGAGAGAGAGAGAGAGAGAGAGAGAGAGAGAGAGAGAGAGAGAGAGAGAGAGAGAGAGAGAGAGAGAGAGAGAGAGAGAGAGGGAGGGAGACAGAGAGACAGAGAGACAGAGGGAGAGAGAGACAGAGAGAGAGAGAGAGGGAGACAGAGAGACAGAGAGAGAGGTAGACAGAGAGGGAGACAGAGAGAGGGAGACAGAGAGAGAGACAGAGAGACAGAGGGAGAGAGAGGTAGACAGAGAGAGAGAGAGACAGAGAGACAGAGGGAGAGAGAGGTAGACAGAGAGAGAGAGAGGGGGGGGGACAATTTGTTCCAATATACCAATAGCATGTTGTAATAACACTAAAACCCAAACTCGACGATCAGAAATTCGATGTTATTATTTGCTGGTGCTCCCTTGCAATGGTTTTGTAACTATCCATTCAAATTGAAGCCAATTTAGTAAATCAGAAAATAAATACCCGTAGGTACATACAAGAGAATGATATCTCTCCTTAAACAGTTATAATATAATATAGCATATAGAAATACAGAGACGCTCTTTCGTGAACTTTTGTTCATATCATGGTCTTTGTTCTATCCCTCATCACCTCCCTTTCATCTTTGTCCTTTCTCTCCTCACATCCCTTTCATCTTTGTCCTTTCTCTAATCACATCCCTTTCATCTTTGTCCTTTCTCTAATCACATCCCTTTCATCTTTGTCCTTTCTCTCCTCACATCCCTTTCATCTTTGTCCTTTCTCTAATCACATCCCTTTCATCTTTATCCTTTCTCTAATCACATCCCTTTCATCTTTGTTCTCTCTTTCATCATCTCTCTTTCATCTTTGTCCTTCCTCTCCTCACCTCCCTTTTATCTTTGTCCTCTCTTTCATCATCTCTCTTTCATCTTTGTCCTTCCTCTCCTCACATCCCTTTCATCTTTGTTCTCTCTTTTATCACATCGCTTTAATCATTTTTCTCTCTTTCGTCACCCCTTTCACTTTGTACAAAAAGACAAGTTCAATATTTTTCCGGAAGAATATTAACTCGGACGTTAAAATATGTCATTTATGAATCTTATCAATTGAAATGTGTGCTTCATTCATCTCAGAGTTTTCAAAATATACTGTTATTGTCAACGCAAACATATCAATTTAATCGATATTCCATGTCATTGACTTTTAGTCTACTAATATCACAATCGGTTAAATTGAAATGTTCATCTTGTTATGTTCTCATAACGTTAAAAAGGACATTTAAAAAAATACTCTCATTGGGGAGTTCTAATTCAAAAACTTATAAATAAGACATTATTTTTTTCTTTTAAATAAATCTTTTCCTTTTTATATATCGTATTTGCACACGAATCGGATTATCTTATCTACCACATGTACTTCTGATTACACTTTATCGAGTTCTAGGAAATGTAAAATAAAGAATTGCTAACACACGAAAACACTCCCACGGTGTGCCTTACTAACGACCTCAAACACGATTACGATAGATTATGGTAATCATTGAATCAATGTAACATTCTTACTTGCTGATACCAGTATATATTTTTAATTTCTCATTATTATTAAAATCTAACTAGTCCCAGTGGAAGAGCAGCTTAAAATGTCTGATATCAATGTATTAGTTGTCAAAAGGAGAACCCCATTGTATTCTGATCTATGGCACTACGTGAAGGTTTACTAATTAGGGTTATCTCCCTTCGTACGTAATGGCGATTCAAATATAGCGAAGGAATCTCGATACATAACGACCTTGAAAGGAATCCATACCTTCAGATAAAAAAAAAAAAAACACACACACACACACACACACACACACACAAATTTGTGTTTCGTAACTATTTGAGCATGACATTCTACATTTTAAAAAACTCCTAGCTAGTGTTGTGAACAAGAGCATCATGATGTAGAATTATCATGTAAAATAGGATTAAGGATAATTTACATATACATACATTTTATATATATAGGTTCACATTGAAAAGGAGATTAATTATACTATAAATCTACATCAAGGCTAAAAATAATTATTTTAAAAATCGTTTTTCCCCTCTTTATTTCGTAATCATCAGAGGTACTTTCATTCATTCATTCATTCATTTCTTTATTCCTCCAAAAGATGAAGAGTTACAAATAAATGAAAAAGATATTAACATATTTTAAGATACATGTACACAAGATAGTGAGATTAGTTGTCCAAATAAAGAAGTAAATATCCAGAAAGCAATTAAATTACTAAAGCATTCCAAATGACACCAATGCAGTCGATGATAGCAACCTTTTATCAAAAGAAGTTACTGAAATGTAAGGCGAGACACCTTTTCGGAGAACACACAACAATCACGTAAAAAGTGGAAGAAAAGGTCATCGTATCCTCCGAAAATGTCTTGAATATTTTCGGGAGGAGAACAGAGAAATGTGGCTACCTGAGCCTCACGAGAAGCCTGGTCAACAGTTATATAAACATGTACAGGGTAATCATTTACAATTTTGGTAAATATATCATCACGTAGAGACAAAATATCTATATGTGAGCAGTCTAATAAACAATGTGCGACTGCGTCATTTACAAACGTGCTGCACTTTGCACACATTAGCTGACAAGAAGGAGACATAGTCCATAATTTAGCAACGCTAGCACAAATGTTATCCAAAGATGGGAAACGTTTTGAAAGAAGCCAGATATTTGAAGGCCTAATTTCGATTTGCAAATAGTTAAACCTAGAAAAGTCACTGCTGAGAAGAAGACGTTGTTTCCAGTCAGTAGTGTAATTACGCAATAAGACATTTTTTGTCAAAAATTTCCATTTTTGTTTCGATGGAAAGTACCCTGATTGCAAAAATGTATGTAACACATCAAGTAAATCATGCTCATGAAATATGTTCAAAACATCTGAGACAAGATCTTTTTCTTCTTTACAGACTTCAAAATAACTATGAAAAAGACGAAGCATAAACAATTTTTTAGCGGAAAAATGAGTATCAAGTCTACATAGACTAGCAAAAAAACGAAGTTTGGCTAAATCGACCTCGACTTGTATAGAAGTAAGACCTAACATGCTTAGAGCGATGTCTGAACGTGTGCGACGAGAGAACCTTTGAATGAGTTTTGCACAAAGGTGATGTACAGTTTCAATGCGAGACCAGTCTGAATCTGTCAGAGAAAACCAGAGTTCACAGCCGAAGAGGCATCTTGGCATAACAACAGACTTGTATAATTTCACACCCGTGATAGGGTTCATACCAGTATCAAAAAAGTTGCAGTTAAGTAGCGCAAAACATTGACTGCGTAGCCTGTTAACAATGTCATGGATATCTGGAGATCCAATTTTGAACTTGTTAAGAAAAATGCCGACATGTTTCGTATTGGCTGACTCCGAAACAATCCCATTACCCAGAACCCATTTTCGGGTGTTTTTGGAATAGGCATTTTTGCTTTCATTAAAGACAATGACAGTTGACTTAGATGCATTATACATAAAACGCCACTTAATGCTGTACGCATAGCAGACATCCATAAGATTGTCCAGGCCACGTTTACAAAGTGAGAGCAATGTGATATCGTCGGCTTGCGTCGGGCAAGTGACGTTGGTGCCATGGATAGAAAATGAATAACTTGATGAGCACAGTTCATTCAGTAAATCATTAATAAAAACAGTGTACAGCCAAGGGGAGATAATGCTTCCCTGACGCGTGCCCTGGCAAACTTTGAACCAATCGGAAACAAACCCTTGATGAAGAACGGCACTAAACATATTTTCGTATAGTGAAGCAATAATATGGACGAATTTCGAGTTAAAACCAATATTAGCCAATTTAAACAAAAGGCCATTATGCCAGACGCAATCAAAGGCTTTGGCAGCGTCAAGGAAGCAAGCAAACAACTTACTTTCGTTTTCACGGGCATAGGAAATCGATTCATGTACTAAGAAAGAGGTCATTGTACTACTGACATTCTTTTGAAAACCATTTTGCAAAGGATTAATCTTGAAGAGATCTGTTGCCTCTAAACGCACCAGTAGTAATTTTTCAAAAACTTTTGAAAGAACAGGAAGTAAGGAAATTGCTCGATAACTATCAGGGTCACATTTAGGTTTGTTATGACCTTTGTATAAAGTACAAATAAGCCCCTTGGTGAGCAAAGGTGGAACATATTCTAATCTGTGGAAGGCGTTGAACAACATGCATAGGCAATAGTACAAAATATCATCAGCAAAAATTAAGTGTTCATAGACTATGTGATCATATCCCGCCGCCTTGCCTGTAGGGAGTGTCTTGCAGACGCGTTTGACCTCATCCAAAGAGAAATCTTCAAAAGAGACATTACCTAAATCATGGGTAGAAAGAATACGTTTTACAGAGTCGTCAATTTTTTCCTTAAACTGGGCATCGAAACACTCGCAGGATGAATAGGAATAAACATCTGCAAAATATTTTCCCCAGTGAAGCGCAAGTCGGCTAGGATCTCGGATAACGTCGCCGTTAAAATTCATTTCAGCCCCAGCGACGCCCGATGTTTTTGAGCAACGTTTTCTTACCATCGACCAAAAAGACTTCTGATTCAGATCAGCATAGTTTTCAATTTCAGTATTTAAATTAACAATGTGTTCCTCGGACACCTGTCTGTGTCTGTTTCTGAAAACACGTTTGGCTTCCTTATAATTACGGTAGGATAAGGAATTACGGGGTCGACCTTGACTGACCCACACTTGACGACACTTCCACATGTTACGATGAAGATCTCTGAGCTTATCGTTCCAATAAGGTTTCAAGAATTTACAAAATTTACGTTTTGGCAAAGTATGCTCTGATGCTTTTAGCAAACACGACAGAAGCTCGCGTGAGTAATCGTCAACCGCTTCCTTGGAATTAAATTCCTGTACAGTGTGGAGGGATGAAAGATTGATACGTGAGACAAGATCTTGACGGTAGTCATCAACATTCCTTGCGACTCCTGTGGTGATCCATTTGAAAGACAAACGATAGTGTTTTTCACAAGAATTTTCGTCTGAAGCCAACTTAGGAAATACCAATTCACAAATCATCGGTCTGTGGTTCGACACGTCAAGGTAACCACGTTCTAAAATAGAGCATTCACTCACAAGATCTAACAAGTTAGTGTTAATTATAATGTGGTCAATAAGGGAGGTAGGACCGTCCTTTGAGTGAACATATGAATGTAAAGGACCTTTACAGAGGTTGGAAGTTGACAGCGCAAACAACTGTAAACGGTCTAGACAATTTTGAAGAATTCTTCCACGTTGATCTTCGTATCCGGGAACACGTGAGCCTTGTAAACGGGCATTAAAATCCCCCATGATAATTACAGGGCCATACAAGGAAAAAGTCGAGCAGAGCTCATCTAGCTTTTGAACATATTCGATGTACATGTCCATGCCGTATCGGGATGTCGGAAAATAAACTTGCAGGATATGAATAGTTTCGAAGTCAAGGACGAGTTTGATAATGACAATCCTGTCATCATCGGAGTCCACAACTGACACACGATCGTTAAATTTACTGTGCCACATCAACGCGACGCCTCCTTTACGAGAACGATGGTCAGCTAGCGGATGCAGTGAAAAGTCTGAAATGGCGAAATAATGGTAGTTATGATGAATACTACCGAATAAATGTAGGTTCTCTTCATAAAGCCAGTGTTCAGATATTCCACATATGTCCACGCGTTCCGTCGTCAGCGCGTCATGAAGATGAGAGGCAGCTGACATTATGCCAGTAACGTTCCACGACATCAAGCGAATGTTTGACATAACCAGGGCAAAGATGGATAAACTGAGAATGTAAACCGATCTAGTCGAACCCGCCATCAGGTGTGGGCGCGTTTTCAGCCTCGTTTCCGTAGAACCGGTTATTGGAAACCCATTTCCGACACCTGATACCTTTGGGCCAGAAGTTGTCTTCCTTCGTTTTGGGGAAATCAGAAGAAATAACGTTCACCCTAGCAGAGACACAGAACTTTCGCTTACTTCTAAGAAGGCGAACAAAAGTGGTATTGACCCCACGGTCATGTAGGTAACTTCTTATATCGTCAACAGAACAAGATTCCGCTGACATACCGGTAAGAAATAAACGTGTAGTTTTGTGTCTGGAAACCGCCACAAAACCACAAGATGATCCATGAGAATTTGCCGGCGGAGGAGTTCTCGCTCTTTGGAGACCATCTGGACTAAGTGAGCTGGGAGGCGACTGTATTAACTGAGATGATAGCTGGCCACAAGATGGGTTTGTATGAGAAGACGAACCATCATTAGGCGATGACAGAGCATAACCTTGAGAAGTGGTCTCATCACATGAAACGGTCCTTCCTTCATCCTGTACAGAGGAGGTTTGGACATCATGACGGTGAAAAGCCTGAGAAGGATCAAGACGAGCTGCATGTGGGGCTATATGAGGAATGTTAGGAGGCGAAATGCCTTTCTCAGTCGGGAGCGGCTTTAAGCCATCGTGGACAAATTCCTCAAACTTGGTTAACTGAGCACTAAGTTCCTCGGCGAAAGCTTTCACAGCAATGTCAGTTGTGTGTTTTGCTTTTCCTGCAATATTTTTCATCTCTGAGTCCATTTGCCGGATGCGAGATTTAAGAGACGAAACACCACTAGAAGCCGAGGAGGCATTGGTTAAGGCAGTCTGGACGTCCTTAGCGAAGGTAGCGATCTGATCGTTCATATCTCGAATGTCTTTGTGAACAGCCGACGAATTGCCAAAGCGGACGTCGTTCAGGCGCGAGATACCGCTGCTGTTATCGTTGATTAACTTCGAAATGTTGCCGATCTCAGAAGCAGTCGACTTCCTAAATTTTTCCAGAGAAAGTAATTTGGAAGCTATCAAGTGGATATTATCAGCAAAATACGACTGGGGAGAACTTTGCTTAATGTCAATGTCAAACACTTTATTAATAGACACACAAGCTTTATTTAACTGTGATTTAAGGGATGACATTTCTTGGTCCAGTTTCTTTTGAAGCTCCAACGCCGAGTCAATACGGACTTTGGAAGTCTCCCTGGATTCGTGAAGCAAAGCGTGCAAATTTGCCACCTCAAGCTTAAGTGATTCAAACTCGGAGCGCGAGATGGGGGCAGGCTGCTCTATAACGTTGCTCGAACAGTCCAAAACCGAAGTTTCTAGCTGACTATTCATCCTTGGAAGTTTT